>NC_056725.1:1730385720-1730528220 GCF_019279795.1 Protopterus annectens
ACCAGGGGCAACAATATCCTAGACCTAGTCATTAACAACATGAGTGACTGGTGTTCCACACCTGAAGTCAACTCCTTGTTGGTCCACTCCAACCATAAGCTTATCACCCTTGATATCCACATCCCGCCCCCACCCCCCATTAAGGAAACCACAGTAAAAACAGTCTCCAAAGCCAACTTCATGCTTCTTAAAACAGAAGTGGTGAACTTCATGACACCCATGCAGATGGACAATACAGTTACAACTGCTGAATCCTACACAAATGCACTCTATAAGCACTTATATGAGTGCATGGATCATGCTATCCTAAACAGAACCAAGATGCTATCTTCCAAAAAAAGGAAGCCAATCTGGTGGTCCCCTGCCATAAACAAACTGCACAACAGAAGGAAGAAACTGTTGCAAAAGAGAGTAAAATCCCATGAGTGGAGGAGCTCCCTGGTCAGCCTCAGTAAGAAGCTGAGATCCCTTATAAGATCCTCCAAAGCTAGCTATGAAAACAAAATTGCCACTAAATCCAAGGACAACCACAAAGCATTCTATAGCTATGTCAAGAATCTAGATGGCAACACCCAGATCTGCTCTGAGTTACAGCACAAATGCACAAAAATTACAGAACCAACTGATATTGCCAACATCCTGGCAGATCGGTTCAGTGCTAACTTTAGCCCCCTCTCACCCCCTAAAGGGCCCATATCTATACAGGAAGAATGCAGAGTCCCTGTAATCACAACTAAGCAGGTAAAAGCTGCACGCTCTAAAGCCAAAAACACAGCATCCATGGGACAGGACAACATCCCAGGCTGCATTTTACATGAACTTCAGAATGAACTGGCTTCCCACTTAAGCACCATGTTCAATAATAGCCTCACATCAGGCTTTGTGCCCACTGAATGGCGCACAGCAACAGTTATCCCACTCCACAAAGGGGGAGCCACCACTGATCCTGGGAACTATCGACCTATTAGCCTGATGAGCCTGGTCTTCAAGGCCATGGAATGTATCATCATGGAACTCATAAACAAAGACACTGGTAACCTCCAAAGTCTGGATCCCACCCAGTTTGGGTTTGTGAAAGGCAGATCATGCCTCCTGAACCTGATCGACTTCTTTGAGGCAGTCACCAAAGCCATGGATGAGGGTAAGGTGATTCACATCGACTTCTTTGAGGCAGTCACCAAAGCCGTGTATGAGGGTAAGGTGGTTCACACAGCCTCGCCAAGGCTTTCGACACCATCCCCCATTCTGGAATTATAGCTAAACTCACTAAACTAGGTATAAATCCCTACATCACAAGATGGGTTGCCAATTGGCTCACTGACAGAACCCACACTGTAAAAGTTGCAGACTCTAAATCTGACCTCAAAGCAGTGACAAGTGGAGTACCACAGGGTTCCATCCTGGGACCTCTCCTGTTTGGTATCTACTTCTCTGAAGTACAGGCTAACACAGAAGGCCTCTGGCTAATAAAGTTCACAGATGTAAACTAGGAGCCATAGCCAAGTCCCGAAAAGATGTGGACATCCTACAGAAGGGCCTCACTGAGACAGATGCCTGGTGTCAGAGCCATGGCCTCAAGCTCAATGTCAAAAAGTGTAGTGTCATCCCCTTTGGTAAAAACTCTGTACCCATGAACTACAACATAGGCAGCAATCTACTTAACACCGAATGCATGATAAGAGACCTTGGGACCCAGGAGGACAATACTATCTCCTTTGATAGTCACATCACCACAGTAGTCAGGAAGTCCTTCTACGTGGCACACCTCATCATAAAAGAGTTCTCATCCAGGAAAAAAGAGGTCATTGTTCCCCTCTACTCATCACTCATTAAACCCATTATAGAGTACAACACCCATTTTGAAATGTACCTCACAAGACATCTGTAGCAGCTGGAAAGGCCACAAAAGTACCTCACAAAGAGGATTACTGGCCTCAAACAAATGCCCAACACTGACCACCTCAAAAAACTCCAGCTTTACTCCATAGCATATCACCTACTCTGAGGTGATCTATGCCTAACATATAAAGCTATGTCAAACCCAGAGCTGTTGGACATGCTACACCTAAAGAAATCCCAATCTCTCTGAGCTACACGCTATAGGGACCTAAACCTTGTCACCACAATAAACAGGACACGCTGGAGGGATATATTCCTGTCCCAGAGACTTCCTATACTCTGGAACAAGCTACCCATCTATGTCAAGCAAAGTTCTTCATTAGCACTCTTCAAGAAAAATCTTGATGAGTGGATGGGAAATAGGAAAAACAGCACGGGGATCACTTCTGTGTCTCTGCTCAACAGTGGCACAGGAAAATAACTTTCTTGGGTGGCGTAAGCCATGGAACCTTGCTGGCTAGGCTTACATAGGCCCTTGGGCCGATAGCCTAGTACCTACCTATGAACCTAACCTATGAAAGGATTCAAGACTGGTAGGTTAAGCATTGGAGAAGAGGAGAAGATTTTTCAAGAAATTATGGTTACCTATTAAACTTTTATTCAAAATGGATTTGATAGTTAAATGAATTGCTGGTGGAGGTATGTAGTGAGGTATATATAATAAACTTGGAAAATCACTGCAAATGAATCTTTGTAATGATAATTCAAAAATGAAACCCAGAGAAGGATTTGGGTGATAGATGGCATCTTACAGGCTCGCATAATTGTTGAATATGGACTGTAAGACATATGCAATGATATTAATGAAGCCACTGGGACGATGGATCATAGGATCATAGGAAGTTTCTAGGCTATTGGGCCTGAGGCCCTTACAAGCCTAGCCAAAAATTTAGCCCATGTTCCAACAAGTCAGCACCCTATGTCACTGTCCAGCAGGGATACAGGTGGAATCCAGGGGTGTATTTTCTGTTCCCCATCCAGTTATCCAGGTTGTGCTTAAAAAGGTTTAATGAGGTACTCTGCTTTACATGGAGAGGGAGTCTATTCCACAAAAGGGGGAGTCTCTGGTACACAAATCTGTCCCACCAGTGATTCCTGTTGATGTCACAGAGCAGGTTGAGGTCACGCGTGTGGGTTACTCGAGGGAGCTTGACTTGCGGATATGCAGCAGTCCCATCAGGGCAGGGTCTGAGATTGCTTTGTATGCCAGACAGAGGTCACCTCTGAGGAGTCTGTAGGAGACTAAGTAGATGGACAGGGCTCTTAGCCTATCTGTGTAGGGTAGATGTTTGAGGCCCTGTATATTCCAGGTGAGGAAACACTGTGGTCTCTCCAGCTGTTGCATGTGCTTTGTGAGGTGCATACCGAAAGGGGCATTGTACTCAATAATGGGTCTAATAATAGACGAATACAGGGATGTTATGACCAATTTGTCCCTGGATGAGATACCCTTACTAATGTGGTGGGCCATGTAGAAAGCATTCCATACAATGGAGGCAATATGGTGGTCAAAAGTAAGATTGCTATCAACCTGGGTGCCCAAGTCTCTCATGACTGATTGCATGCTTAGTACTTTATAATCAATGTGATAATTTGTGGGGACATCACTCTCCCCAAAAGGGAAGATGATGCATTTTTGGCATTCAGTTTGAGGCCATGTTTCTGGCACCAGTCATTTGCTTGGCTGAGACCCTCTCGGAGGATGCCCACATCACTAGGGGAATTGATGACAGCACCCAGCTTGCAGTCATCTGCAAACTTGGTCAGCCATAGCCCACTAGATTTGGCCTGCACCTGCGAGAAGTATATCTCAAACAGCAGAGGCCCCAAGACGGATCCCCGGGGTACACCGCTCATTACGGGTCTGCTACTTGTGGTGCCTCCCCCTATTTTGACTAGGTGGGCTCTATCAGTGAGCCAGTTTGTTACCCATCTTGTAACATATAGATTGATGCCTAGTTGAGAGAGTTTATCTATTATAACTGAGTGGGGAATAATATCAAATGCTTTGGCCAGGTCAATGTAGGTGGTATGCAACACCTTCCCCTCATCTATGGCCTTGGTGACTGTCTCAAAGAAGTTGACTAAATTTAACAGGCATGACCTCCCCTTGACAAAACCAAACTGTGTGGGATCAAGTGTCTGGAGGTTGCCAATGTCCTTGTTAATGAGGTCCATGATAATCCGCTCCATGGCCTTGCAAATCAGACTAGTTAGGCTGATGGGTCTATAGTTTCCTGGATCGGTGGATGCCCCATCTCTGTGCAAAGGTATGACAGTAGCTGTCCTCCACTTGGCTGGGATGAAGCCAGTACTCAGGCTTTGGTCGAATAGGGTGCCTAATGGTGCTGCAAGTTCCTTCCTGAGTTCATGTAGGATGCAGCCTGGGATGTTATTTGGTCCCATGGAGGCTGTATTTTGTGCCTTTGAGAGGGCAGTGATGACTTGGTCCCTAGAGATAAGGGGAGGGGGGCAGGTACTGGGGATGTCCTGTTTACTGATGGGGGACAGAGGTGTGAAGTTTTCACTGAACCTGTCTGCCAGCAGATTGGCTGTATCTACAGTGTTTGTGCATGTGCTGTCCTTGACCAGCAGATTGGCTGTATCAGATGTGCATGTGTTACAGTTGATGTGTAGATGTGTTTGTTCATGTGCTGTCCTGTATGTGTCCTTGACCAGTGTAGTGGCTTGTCTGTGAGTGTTTGTGTTGGTGCTGTCCTTTTTTTGCAGAATATCTACAGTATTTGTGTATGTTGTATGTGTCCTTGGAGATTTAGAGTGGCTATCTACAGTGTTTGTGTATGTTGTCTACAGTGTTTTTTAGGATATTATTGGCTGTATGTGTATGTGTTGTATCTGTCCTTGACTTGCATGTGCTGTATCTACAGGTTTGTGTATGTGTTGTCCTTTGTGTATGATTTGATGTATCCTACAGTGTTTGTATGTATGTCCTTGACCAGTAGATTGGCTGTATCTACAGTGTTTGTGCATGTGCTGTCCTTGACCAGTAGATTGGCTGTATCTACAGTGTTTGTGCATGTGCTGTCCTTGACCAGTAGATTGGCTGTATCTACAGTGTTTGTGTATGTGCTGTCCTTGACCAGTAGATTGGCTGTATCTACAGTGTTTGTGCATGTGCTGTCCTTGACCAGCAGATTGGCTGTACCTACAGTGTTTGTGTATGTAGTGTCCTTGACCAGTAGCTCTGAGCAGATATGGGTGCTTCCCTTGAGACTGCAGACATATACGAAGAAGGCCTTATGAGTGTCTTTAGTAGATGTGGCCAGTTTGGACAAAGTTTGCTTTGGAGGATTTCACTACTGCTCTTATTTGCTTGTTCAGGCTAAGGAGAGATTGCTTCTAAACACACCAAAGGTGCACAAGGATGCTGTATGGCCCCACTCCACAGCAAATAATATGAAAGGAATCACAGTCCAAGTAGTACAAGTAGAATTTATCAAATCCAAAGCCACAAATTGAAAGCTTTCAATTTGTGGCTTTGAATTTAATAAATTCTACTTTTACTACTTAAGACTGTGATTCCTTTCATATTATTTGCTGTGGAGTGGGGCCATACAGCATCCTTGTGCGCCTTTGGTATGTTTTCCTGCAACCGTTTTTCTTGTTTTCTGTGTTATCAGAAATTGCTTCTAATTAGGCACCTGCTCCTTCTTGGTCCTGGACAGCAATTTTTTTTTCCTTTTATTATAGAGTTTATTTATTGTAGATGTCCACCAGACAGATTTAGTCTTCCTTGAGGATGATGATTTCATCCTGTCTTCTATTCCTGATTCCATGCAGCTATATAAATGCTCATATAGTACTTTGGTGTAGGTTTGGACATATGTGCCAGTTCCTATGGAGGGGAAGGTGGCTCTGAAGCTGTTTATACCTTCCCTAAGGAAGTTGTAATCAGCTTTGGAGAAGTTTTTTTTGTTTGACCCTAGCTGGGAGGGTGGGGATTGGGGGAGATGGTAACTTTGAAAGTGACTGATTTGTGTTCAGATCTTACCAGGGATGATGACACTGTAGGTATGCTGCAGTGGTTACCTGTGTTGGTTAATACTAACTCCAAGATATTTTGTTCTCTTGTGGGGGTGTCAACAAACTGGTCCAAGGCATTTGCATTGACAAAAATCAAGGAATCGCCGGGCATTTGTGTTTTGGCATGAGTATTTTTTCCAGTCTATGGTTGGATAGTTAAAGTCACCCAGGATCAGGGTAAAGGGTTAAATCTTTATAGATTCAAAGAAGTCCAGATAGCTGGAGTGGGCGTCTTGTATTAGAGTTGGAGGCCTATAGCTAGCGATGATTTAAATAGGGGTCTTGTCAATTGTTAACTCCACCTGGAGTGTTTCCTGTGCATCATACTGTTCGACCAACCTAGATGTGTGTATATCTTTTATATATTTTGCAACTCCACCTCCTTTTGTTTTGCTGCCCATGGTTTAGGGTCTGAAAGTATGATAGTATGAGTAACCTAGTATAGCTGGGGTGCTCTTCGCATCTTTGAACCAGGTTTCTGTGACTGCACAAATGTCAGCTTCTTCCAGGGTTAAGAATACTTGCAATGAGTACAGTTTCATGTTTAGACTCCTAGTCTTTAGCAGCATGACCTTTAATTTACATTTTGATGAAATTTTCATGTTGGTAGTTTTTACCTCATGGCATTGCCTAAAAAAGGCTCTGTGGGGGAGCAAGAGCCTTTGCCAGGAGACTGAAGCCCAAGGGAGGCAGAAGAAGTCCATGTCTGGCAAAACATTGTGGTTTGTCAATCATATCCTCCTAGACTGTCAGGTACTGTATCCCCTTGGAATGACACCAAAAATTAAGCCAATGGTTAAAGCCAATCATTTTATGTTTGCATTGAGGCATTATTCTGGGTGATGGTAGCATGCTGCTTAAGGCTAGGAGCATACCTGCCTGGGACACATACTCACTGAGCTCGATCATATCGCTCTTCATATAGACCATGGAGGTACATTTCAAGTCATTCACTCCAGCATGGACTATGACAGAGTCATAACAGTACCTGTTGAGAGACTTGAGTGCGCTGGTGATATGGTGGATTCTGGCACCCGACAAACAACTAACCATGACTTTCTCCTTATCCAGCCTGGTGAGGGGCACATCTGTGTGTCTCACAATGGAGTCAACTATGACTAATATGTTGGGTTTATGTTTAGGCCTTAGTGGCTGTGAGACACAGGTGTGTGTACTATGTGAGGTGTGTGGTGTGGTGGGCGTTGGAGTTCACATGCATTTAT
Organism: Protopterus annectens; assembly: GCF_019279795.1. Lineage (NCBI taxonomy): Eukaryota > Metazoa > Chordata > Ceratodontiformes > Protopteridae > Protopterus > Protopterus annectens. Next base: position 1,730,392,887 of record NC_056725.1, read on the forward strand.
GCCTTGGAGGACTCTTTTGTTTGGGCATGCTTTTGTGGAGGTGTGTTGTGTTGGTGTGGCTGGTGTTTGAGATGTGGTGTTCATGTTGCCAACCTTCTCAGTGCCAGATATACTGGTTTGTGAGGGAGAGAGCAATGACACCAGGTGCTTATGTAATTGCAGCTCTCACAAATTGTGATCCTAGGTAGTAGTAATAGAGGGTTGTCCATGTAGGCAGTTGCTACACTGTCTCAGGATGCCCATATCAACCAGACTAGCAGGAGAAAATGTAGGAAATTGTCCATCCATATTTGTCAAAAACTGAAAGAGCTAAGAGGGCAAAGGGAGGAAGGTCTAAGAGTAGTACTACTAGATGATAACACTAGTGCTACTAAGGGAAAATTTGTAGCTGGAATACCTCAAAAAGGGTTAGAAACCATGCTGCTGAAGCTCTGGATGCAGCAGACCTGTATATAGACAATGCTACCCAATTTTAAGGTTAAGAACACAGTAAAAATAATCTCACAATGAAGCACAGATTAATCACTTATAGTCAAAAGAACAGAACTCACAATATGAAAAAAATATAGTTAAACAGCAGCAAAATGCAATAAATGCAGTTAAACAGTAATGAATTGCAGTACATAGCAATTAAATATAATCAGTAGATTGCTTTGAAACAGTAGCTCACAATCACAAAGGTAAAGACATCAGAAATAAAGCAGCAGTTGAGTAGAATACTGTCATCAATTTAATGAGGCTACCAACAAGCAGTAATAAATATGGCAATCTAAATGCAGTTGAACTCCTAAGCACAAGCAACAAAATGAAGTAGGAAGAGGTACAGTTTTTTTTCTTTTAGTAGAAAGTGAGGAGACAGAAGACAATAAGATAAGTCAAGGTTGAGAAGGTACCTGAGGATCAAGCTACTTATATATAATGGTGGCAAGTCAGAGGCATAATTAGAAGGATAATAGAAGTATATATCAAGTGAAATTTTAAATGCCCTACAAGGACCTGATAAAGTGAAATGGCGGCTATCAAGGAAAGTTTTAAAAATGACTGAATTACTACAGGAAGATGTAATGCAGATTCAGGGAATATGCAAGCAGCACTTGGCACAATGTGCAATAAATGAAGTAACATCAGAAGTCTTATGTTGTTTGGGAGACAAAGCAGCATTGTTCAATGTTCACGTTATTTTCTGATGTTGTTGAAACCCTTAGTAACGCATTTAAAGCAGGGGATGTATTAACTGGGAACAGTAGGGAAGACAACAGAATCACATCTGCATGTGGATCATTTGCTAAGATGGTATTAGAGCCAGAAAAGTCAGTATGAAAGGCAATAAAATAACTGAAAACTGGAAATATTGAAATACAAAGATAATGTTCAAATGCCCCAAGCATTGCTAATGGAATTGAATTGTACATAGTACTGAAAATAAAACTATACTGAGGTAGTGTATGAAGTAAATTAAATACTTTTAAGATAAATGAATACAATATTGATTTTATGAAAGCCTAATGCAAGAGAGATGGGGTAAGAGTATGTCAAAAGACAAAATAAGTTTTTGCTAAAATAGTACTGCTAGAATAACAGGTAACCATATAGGTTTTGACATGTCATACAAGTGTTATCATATATTAAAAAAGCAGCAGCATTATAAGGCCTGAGACCAAACAGTAACATTTTACATGGGGGATGAGGAAGCCAGCATTTGATTGAATACATTCCATATGTAACAGAAATAAAAGAATACTGGGATAACTGTGATCTAGTCTGCAGGTAAAGATAGAGATGGAACTGGTTAATTCTGAAATCAAACACTGCTGTTCGGCTTAAGATGCCAAGTACAGAGTAGCCAGAGAAGTGCACTGAAAATGTTGGCTAAAGTTGCTATGGTTACCTTGCTCTGTATGCTAAATGCTGGTGGAAATAGTGTAATGGGATGGTGAAATAATAACTGATTAAAATATTCAAAAAGCAGATTAATCAGGTGCTCTGAAAAAGAAATTAGAGGAGTTTGAGGCAGAGCATTTAGGATAACACAGTGCTCTTTGTTTTTTACCTGGGGCATAAAACAGATAGTGGGCATTAGATATCTAAGATGAAAGAGTCAGCTTCTCCCACCTTACACCTAGGACATTTTATAACAGTTTCATGTGGCAAGGAGGCAGGAAAATAAAATAAACAGCAAAACTACAAAGACAAGTGACTGGGAGTTGCTTGACACTAATAGAGGGTTAAAGGATTTTAGGATGATCAAGGCAGAACTACCCCTTAAAAGAGTGTTAGAAATAAACAGAACCTTTAAGAAAGCAATGTAAGTACCAAGAAAAGTGTGGTGACAGGTCGGGTGAAGGCAGAAGGGGCTACAGGGAAAATGTGAAGTGTGGTAATAGCCAAAGAACAAAAGACAGGAGGGGAGAGAGTAATTAAACTCTGAAGCACGGAAAGCAGATTAGAAAACCGTGGGCACTTAGTTTTGTGTCTGTGGACAAGAACTTGGTAATAGAGGAATGCAGTGTGACTGATCTCCCTAAGCTGTTAAGAAGCATTTGACTGTTTTTGTTTTTAAACAAAGAAAACCTTACAGCGTATAACAGAACAGTAACTCTTATATGTGACATTATTGAAAATCAATGAACTCATAAAATATATATATATAATTTAAATTCACTAAAGTATTTTCCTTATTTACTGATTTTCAGTAAACTGCACAATATGCCTTTTGATTAAGCATTTTGATAATTCAGGAGCTTTTATTTCCAGCTATACAATGAAAGGTATCTTCTATCACTGTAACATGCAGATGCATTTAAATAGACTTGTATTTTTTTTTTATATTCAGTGGAATTGGAATGTATGAAGACATTTTTAGATGGTATACAAATTTCACACTGACAAATCTGAGTGAAAAGTAGCACAATGTTCCCTTATATAACACTTCATAGGAATTGCATGGAAAGCAGTGCCCTTTCCATATGGCACTAAAATCTGTAGCAGAGAGGTTGTTTTTGCTTGGAGGTTAAAACTAATTGTACCAACGCATAAAGAAACATGGAAAATGTGAGATTATAGCAACATCTCACTATGAAATACAGCAGAATTCTATAGCTGGAGTGAAGACACCTGGACATGGGTGTATATAGCTGAAGCAAATGCATTTTTATTCATTAGAGGAAAAATCTTAGTCAGTCATGCTTTCAAGTGTTACCCCACTGGTGGGCAAAGATTGAATGTATGAACTCCAATTGCCTGAGTTTCAACATGCCCGTGATTGTCATTCATCCATAGGAAATCACTGTCGGTGAGTTGTGCCAGAAGTGATTCCCTTTTTGGAAGATTTTCCTACTTCTTTGAGTTAGTATGACCATGGATTTGGTATATATAACATCAGGGCTATGAGCTGGCATGCCCCCTACAAAAGCACTTAAAGTATTTTTCACCAGGTTTCCTTCGGTGACTGCATTTCAGGGATTCTGAACTTCAGTGCTTTTCTCGATGCACAGTGGACGATGCTTAATCCCATAATAACAGGAAGGTTGTAGCACAAGGGAGATGTAAAAGCATAAAATGTTAGGGACTGGCTATCCAGTACAGCAGACACATTATTATTAAAAGCAGCTAGAGAACAGTCCTCAATTCTGTACTGTACATCTCCAGAAGGATATGATGTATGAGGACACCTAAATGTGACAGGGAGGCTTTATGAATTCCCTTGGCAAATAAAATGACTTGGCAAAATGCCAGGAAGTGAGAAAAGTTGTGTAATAAAAATAAATGGTTTCTCTACTCAAGCTCAAGGTGAAACTCAGTAGCACAAAGAAAAAAAGATGAACAGCATAACACCAAATGCAGTTTCCCGTAGGAACTCATTGCAGGTTAGGTTTCTAAGACTGTGCTGAAAATGATTCACTTGCCTTGGGAGATTTCTCCTTTCTGCAAGATGGTGCATTTGTGAAGTTGGTATATATAGTGTGATGTCCTCTCTCTTGGCCAGTAATCAAGGAGCCTGAATCCTCACCATTGACACCGGAGAAGGACATTCACTTGGAACAAAAATAGATACACACAGTATTTCCAGATGCAGCTGTCTGCATGAAGCACATCAAGCGCAATTTCCCTTAAGAGCACACAGGGAACACACTGAATCCAGGCTGTAGATTTTTCTCTCTGTCTCCTCCCAGGTCCCCAATAAGACTCCCCACTGGCATAGCTATAGAGTTGAATCCTCAGACGACTGTCCAAACTAAATCCTCCAGCACCCTCTCTGTGAAACCAGTGCTTCATGTCCCTTCTCCAAGTTGCTGATACCCACACTCTTTGAGATTTGATTTTCACACACACATACACACACACACACACACACACACACACACACACACACACACACACACACTTACTAGCTATGCCCCCTTCTGCCCAGACCACATGGTAGTTACTGCCACCAGACACTCCAAAGCCAACTACTGTAAGGCTCTTACAAGGGTATCCAATTATACTGCGTGTAATTAATATTAGTACAAATGGTAGTGTTTTGACCAATGCAGTAAGGCTTTCAGGAGTGGCCACAGAGTAACCAAATAGATATGAGTACTCTCAAAAGTTAAAATATTTTCTATAGGACAAGTCACAATGTAAAGTTTAAATATATTTAATAATAAACAATAAAAGAACATGAAAATATGGAATATATGCAAAATTTTATCATTTGTTAATTTACATTACTGCATAAATATACATACTTATGTATTCATCTTACTATGTATTTATTTCTTAATCTTCCATTATGGCATGAACATATTCATATTCTTATTACTTGAATGTAACTTTGTTATTGCTATCTTTGTGTGTGTGGAGCTTTTTTCCTCAGGTCTCCACTGAAAATGGGCCACCAGCCCAGATGGACTAACCCAGTTAACAGAAAATAAATAAATATCTACTTACAGTAAACACCAGAGTTTCAATCACAGGAAATACTAAAATAACACAGATGAACAGGTTCACACAGATGCAGAAAAACAGTACTTAACAAATCTCAATGTATTTTCCTGACTAAAGAATTACTATTACTTGGTCACTTACTAGAGCAAGGCAAGGTGAAGTAGATGAGGGGTCATTCTTTGTCAGGTTCCACAAACAGAGTGCTCTGAGACTTCAGTCTCATCTAGTACTAAAAACATAATTTCAGTGATGGATTACAGAATGACATCACATACATCTGGTCATCTGACTTCTGGTTCCCATGCTACCCCCTTTCCTAGCAACTGACCCAAAATCTCGCACATATGTGTCAATAATACACACACATAGAGCTTTGCTAAGATCTGTTGCAGCAACTGGAAGTTATAAAACAATAAACCTCGTCCATTCTTCCTACAAGAGCTAATAAACCATTCTCTAGCACAGACACTTCATCTCTGGCTACAGGCAGAATCTTTATGGACTAAATTAAGTAATTTAACTTCTTACTATTTTTCAAAGTTAACTGGACTGAGATTAACCTCTTCTCTTCCAGTATCCTTTGTTAAAAAATATACACTTAATCAGTTATAATACAGTCAGGACCAACTGTTGGTACATTTTTAACACAAGCAGCTTTACAAATCCATTGTTCAACACAAGCATCTGTACAAATCAGTTTGATATACAAATGACATATAATTCTTTACAAAATTCCAGATAGCTGTGCTGACATATGTTATACATCCACTGTCCTGCTTCTCCTGGCATAGTTTGCAATACCTCACATCATCACATCTCTCTCCTCTTTGAAGACTCAAGCTAGTTTTTCAAGTGACCCCTGTGAAACATTGCTTGAGAGAAATGAGCCTGTCTGGGAATACATTAACCAATACCCTGTATTGAAAACCCATTAGCATTGGCATTGCTAACCATGCTACAGTGTTGTACAGTCATATCACATGACATTTTGCTGGCTGGCTCAATGTAGCCATGTTAAGGGATTGTGGTCTGTAACTACCATGAATGTCCTCCCATACAGATAGGGTTGAAGTTTCTGCAGTGCCCATACTATAGCTAAACATTCTTTTTCTACAGCTGCATAACATCCCTCCCTGGGTTGGAGTCAACATCTGAGATGTACAAGTGGGTGTTCTTCTCCCTTTGAGGAAACCTGACTGAGTACAGCACCCACCCCATGGTTCAAAGCATCCACCTGCAAAACAAATTCTTTGTTGTAATTTGGACTGGCTAACACAAGGGATCCTCCCAAAGCCTGTTTAACCTTTTTGGAATTCCAGCTTACAGGCTGGTATTCACACTACCTTCTCTGGCCTGTTTTTTCTCATCAAGTCTGTGAGGGGAGCAGCTATTGTACTATAATTGGGAACAGACTTTCTATACTATCCCACTGTCCCAAAAAATGTCCTCATTTGCTCTTTTGTATCGGGGAAGGCCATGCCTGAATAGCTTCCACTTTGGCAGGTTCTGTCCTGATCTTACCACTCCCCACTCTATTTCCCAGCTAGGAGACCTCTGCCATACCCACCTGACACTTACTGGACTTAATGGTCAACCCTGCCCTTTGCAGTCTGCCCAGGACCTTTCTAACATGCTGAAGGTGCTCATGCCAGTAATGGCTGTAGATGGCAATATAATCCTGGTAAGCAAGGGCATAATCTCTTGTTTCTGCTAGGATATGATCTACCACCATCTGGAAAGTCACTGGGGTATTTTTCATCCAAAAGGGCATGTTTGTGAATGCATATAATCTGAAAGGAGTCACAAAGCCTGACCTCTATCTAGTGGTGGGAGTCAATGATATCTGCCAGTAGCTGTTGGGCAGATCAATAGTGGTCAGATACTTATCCCCACTCAGCTGTTCTAAGGCTTCATCTGTCCTAGGCATGGGATAAGCATCTGACTCTTTGTGACTATTTAGTTTTCTGCAGAACACACAGAGCCTGGTGCTCCCATCTTTCTTTGGTACAAGCACCACTGGAGAGGCCCAGGCACTGCTGGACCCCTGGATTACCTCCATTTCCAACTTTTCCTGTGTCTCCTCCCTTGGAGTCTGTCTGACTCACTCAGGCACCCTGTAAGGGGCCTGCTTGATACGTCCTGAATCCACATGGTGCTGCAGCAGGTGGGTACACCCAGGTTTCCCAGTGAACATGCCACCAAACTCGTGTAACTCTGCTCAGATTCCTTGAACCTAGGTAGGAGGTAGCCGCTGGGACTTTGCTATCCCTTCAACTGAGGTGTCAGTCCAAGCCTCACTAAGGAGATCAGTCACCAGTTCCCACTCAGACTCTATCTGCCACCCACTGCAAACACTCAGCACAAGTGCTTCCCTATCATGGTAAGGCTTTATCATGTTAACATGGTATCATTTGTGCCCCTAACTCCTGCCTGGCAGTTCTACCATGTAGTTAACATCACTGACCCTCCTTACCACTTTGAATGGTCCCTCCCATGCTGCCTGCTGCTTATTGTATCTGACAGGAATGAGAACCATAAACTGCTGTCCCACAGAATTCTCTCAGGCTTTTAATTCCTGTCATACCAGACCTTTTTCGGCTGTTGGGCTCCTGTCAGGTTCTACTGGGCCAAGCCCATGAGCTCCTTAAACCTTGTCCTGAGGTTTAGGACATATGCCACAACAGACTCCTTGTGGGATTCACACTCAACTTCTCACTCATTACCAATCAAATTTAAAGCCCCCTCACCCTATGCATATACAGCAACTCAAAGAGTGAAAAACCTGTGGATTCCTGAGGTACCTCTCTGTATGCAGACAGCAGGTGGGGCAAATGTTTGTCTTACTCTCTCTTAAACTGGTATGCAAATGTCAATAGCATGGTCTTTAATGTAGAGTTTAACCTCTCCACAAGACCATTAGTCTGGGGATGATAGGGGGTGGTCTTTAGGTGCTTCACCCACAGCACTTCCATAGACAAGCCAACAGGTCTAACATGAAATTGGCACCTCTATCAGTCAGTATTTCTCTTGGGAACCTACCCTGCTGAAAATCTCTAACAAACCATTTGCCACTTTCTCTGCCTTGATGGAGGACAGAGCCACTGCTTCAGGGTATCTAGTAGCATAATCTATTACTACCAGGATGTAATTCTTCCCTGTGGAACTTGGGGTACTCAGAAGCCCCACAATATCCATATCTACCCTCTGAAATGGCTCCCCAGTCACAGGCAAAGGCATCAAAGGAGCCTTGAACTTGTCTCCTGCCTTGCCTACTTTTTGGCACTGCTCACAGGTCCTGCAGTACCCTGTTACATCCCTTCCAATCCGAGGCCAGTAAAAGTTCTGCATAATGCATCTCTTGGTATGCTTTATCCCCATATGACCTGAAAAAAGAAAGTCATTGGCTATGGCTAGAAGTGCCAGATGGTAGGCTCTAAGCACTACCAACTGCTGTATTACCTCACCCTCTATCCCTACCTCAGGGGCCACTCTCTATACAGTAACCTTTGTTCCAGTATACAGACTCCCTTTTTCCTTGAGAATCAGGTGCCTCCCTAGGTACCTCCCTCAAGCCTCTTAGTGTAGGGTCTGAGAGCTGAGCCTGTTTCAGATCTCCCTTTGTAACCCTTCCCATCTCCCCTTCCACAGGAAGTTTGATATACTCTGACAGTGTTGCCTCACTGTCAGCCTGGGTACTACTACTCACCTCTGCCCTTGCAGTCATTCTATCCAAGGGAACATCAGTACCATCAGCAGCTGTGACTCACCTTCAGGCTCTCTGAAACAGGGTAGATTCCTCCCTGAAATCTCCACCTCACTAGCCCTGAGTTTAGGTGTTGGTTCTATCTGGGTGTCCCTCAGGCTAGCAGACCCACATGCCTGTCTCCAAGCCTGATGCATGTAACTGCATGCACGCAAGGTACTGCATTAGCAAAATCATTCCCTATCAAGACATCTGCAGGGATATCCTCAAACACACCTACTTGGTGGCTTCCTTTTCTACCCTCTTAGTCAAGGTGAACCCTGGCCAAAAGTATTTGGCAAGGGATCCCTCCTAAACCTCTGAGTGGAGTGGACTGCCCAACCAATTACTGCTCCTCTTTAACCACTGCAGGATTCACAATGGTTATGTCAGATGCTGTGTCTCTCTCTTAGCAGTGACCTGTTTTCCATCCACTAAGATTGGATATAAACTCTGGTGATAGTTTGGTACCCCTATTGTCTCCAGACAACTTTAGACTGGCATACTGTTATTCCCACTTGCTGGCTCCCCCATCTTCTGTTCTCCACCTTGCTTCCATGGACATCTATATGATACATGGCCCCACTCATTACATTTAAAACATTTAACCCTTTATCCTGGCCATGTAACTGAACTAGTGGCTTCCCCTGTTACTGTTAGACTCTGCTGGCATGGTTTAGGCTGCCCACTATGACTTTCCTCATGTCCATGTGCAGTACTGGGTATCTCCTTCCTGTGCAGTGATGCCCTGCTTACTAAGTAGAGCTCCCCCCTTTTCCCCAGCTCATCTGCAGAGTTGCACTCCTGGTCTGCCAACCAGATTCTTATGCCCTCATGCAGACTGCTAAGGGCTTGTTAGCTCACCAAAAGGTCTTCCACCCCTTCAAAAGTGGTGACCTGATACCCACTCGCCCACCTATGAAAATAAGTGCTTAACTCAGCAATATAATCACATACACTTTCATCTGCCTTATGTCTATGCTCAAAAAACTTTTTTTCTGTAGGCTTCAGGTGTTAACTTAAAACATTCTAGTAAACAATGTTTACTCTTATTATAGTTTAAAAAATCAATATTAGACAATTTAGAAACAGCAGTTACAACTTTACTATGGAGTAAGGGGATCAGGAATTGTACCTAGAGCCCTTGGTCAGCATTATACTGTTTATATACTCTTTCAAATATATATGAATAAAACTATCAAAATTATCACAGTCTGTAAACTGTGGAAGAAATTTACTGACCTTTATTGCTTCTGGTGTTCAGTTATTCCCTTCCCCATGACCTCTATGACCCCGTCGAAAAGTCAGCATCTCTCTCTCATGTTAATGCTGCTTCTCATTTTCTTGAACCTCAAAATGCTGCAATCTCTCTGCTAATTCTACTTCCATCTTTTTCTGATTTTCTTCAGCCTCCAAACACTGCAGTCTGTCTGCTGATTCTAATTCCAAATGTTTGCCCTCCAGTTCAAGTCTCTTTAACTCCATATGTATTTTAAGTCCTCTGAGGAAAAGGTGAACTGTCCTGTTTCTGAGGGCTGCAAATTCCCATCACCAGACCGGTTATCCTCCTGGTTACTGGTCTTGGCTGTGACTAAGAATGAAATCATTTCCTCTTTAGTTAGGTTGGAATGCACCAGTCCTCTTGGTTTTCAGATATTGGCCAACTAGTTCTTTGTCAGCTTGCCATAATCCTCTGATGACATATTTCCCTGCTTTCCCTGACTAAACTAAACTAACAAAAAATATAAATAAAAATGTTGTGAAAATGAAACTCTGTATGTTTACCTTGTAGCTGCTAAGAATGCACACACCTTCAGTGACAACTGCCTACAGGCTACAGAAGTTCAATTAATATTCACACCACTGCTCACCAATATGTGATGTCACCTCCCTGGGGCAGTAATCAAGGAGCCTGAATCCTCACCACTGACACTGGAGAGGGATGCTCTCTTGGAACAAAAATTGATACACACAGTATTTCCAGATGCAGCTCTCTGCATCAAGCAGAATTTCCCTTAAGAGCACACAGGGAGCACACTCAGTCCAGGCTGCAGATTTCTCTCTCTCTCTCTCTCTCTCTCTCTCTCTCCCTCCAAGTCCCACACTGGCACAGCTATAGAGTGGAGTTATCAGATGGCTGTCCAACCAAGTCCTTCAGCACCCTCTCTGTGAAAACAGTCTTCATGTCCCTGCTCCAAAGAGCTGACACACACACTCTTTGAGATTTGATTTTCACACAAATACACACACACACACACACCCACACACACACACAAACACACACACACACACACACACACACACTTGGGAAAGGTTGGCACAGATTTACTAGCTATGTCCCCCCCAGACTATAAGGTAGTTACTGCCACCAGATACCCCGAATCAAGCTACTCTAACTTTTACAAGGGTACCCAATTATACTCAATAAAATTACTATTAAAACAAATGGTAGTATTTTGACTAATGCAGTAAGGCTTTCAGGAATGGCCACAGAGTCACCAAATAGATATGCATTCTCTAAAAGAATAAATACTATGAAAAGTTTAAATATATTTAATAATAAATAATAAAAGAACATATATATATATATATATATATATATATATATATATATATATATATATAATATCTATTTACAGTAAATATCAGAGTTTCAGTCATAGGAAATATTAAAATAGCACAGATGAATAGATTCACACAGATACAAAAACAGTACTTAACTAATCTCACTATATTTTGCTGACTGATCTAAAGAATTACTATTCCCTGGTCACTTACTAGAACAAGGCAAAATGAAGTAAGTGAGGGGTTCCTTCTTTCTCGGGTTCCAAAAACAGAGCGCTCTGAGCCTTCAGTCTCATCTAGTATTAAAAACATCATTTCAGTGATGGATTACAGAATGGCATCACATACATCTGGTATCTGACTTCTGGTTCCCATGCTACCCCTTTGCTGGCAACTGACCCAGAATCTCACACATATGTGTCAATAATACACACATATAGAGCTTTGCTAAGATCTGTTGCAGCTTCTGGAAGTTATAAAACAATAAAACACTTCCACTCTTCCTACAAGTGCTAATAAACCATTCTCTGGCACAGACATTTTGTCTCTGGCTGCAGTCAGCATTGTAAGACATGCCTAAATTAAGTAATTTAATTTTTTACTATTTTTTCAAAGTTAGCTGGACTGAGATTAACCTCTTCTCTTCCAGTGTCCTCTGTTAAAACATATACATTTAATCTGTTATAATACAGTCAGGACCCACTGTTGATACATTTTTAATACAAGCTGCTTTACAAATACATGTTTCAACACAAGCATCTGCACAAATAAGTTTGATATTCAAATTACATAATTCTTTACAAAATTCCAGCTAGCTGCATTAGCATATGTTACACATCCACTGTCGTACTTCTCCTGGCATAGCTGGCAATAGCTCACATTGTTGCATATAGGTTGGGGGTGGTGGACTTTCCCCACACATTGGGGTGCAGGGGTTGCCTCCTGCAAAAAAAGGGAAATGGCATTTTTTTTTCCTTTTGTCATGTTGACTTTTAGGAAGCTGGCATTTCATAGTAGAACCAAATGAAATTGTGATATATTTGTTATGCAGCTCCTTTTTGTTTTTCTGTGAGATCACACTGGTCATTTCAGAGCACTGACTTAGAATGTATAAATAAATTAGATAAACTGCAAATGTTATAAGACTGATCTCTAAAGAAATACTTCTCCCATCTCACATGAAGTTTTTTCCACAGTTGTTGCTACTGTCTGCTATATACATTGGATAGCAGAAACTATTGCCTTTTCTTGTCACGTCTTCCAAATCTAACTATGAGCTCAGCTTGGCCCCAAAGGATGAAAACAATTATAAGGATTTTTTTAAGTATGTCAGAAAACTGAAATAGAAAAAAATGTGAATGTTAACATGTTATCATTTAGCACATAAAGTGACTGCCCAGCCACATGACAGAGCATGACTTTCACATCAATTCAGAACTATCCTTTACAAAGAAGCAAAGTTAAAAAAGTGTATTTTGTAGCTTATCTAATTAGGCCAAGCTTAGTCACTGCAAGGCAACCATTGTGCTACATTATATCTCTGTGATAAAACCCATTATTAAACATAATGCCAAATTCTGCAACTTTCAAGCAAGACACACGCAAACCTTGAAATAGTACAAAGATTCTTCACTAGAAAAAAGTCAAGTGGTTTGAGAATTTGAATTATTTGAATTTGAATTTGAATTATTATGAATGTTTTTAGGAAGTGTTACAATCTTCTGTTTCTCATGGGATACTATGAAGTGACTTATGTCTGCTCTATAAAATAATGTCTGATTCAGACTCTATTTGAAAGTTTATGTTTGGAATGTACTGTTGGGGAAGTTAGCACTGGATCCTGGAATCAAATACTTAAACTAAATATCAATAATAGAAAAAAAAATAAAGGCACATGCATTAGGCAACACCTTCCAATATTATAGAATGAGCTTCCTCCTGTAATCAGACATCAGTCATTGCCTCCCTTAAAAATGATCTTGATACAATGGTCTATATCATTACTTCAAATGTTCACATACTCGAATCACTAAAGGCTGACACCAAAATATCGAACCGTAAGTACACCGAACGTGAAAAAGCACGAAATTCAAGTATCGAATTTCCATAGTTGGCCAACTCACCTCCTGATGTGTACTGCCTACCCAAACAAAGTAATCTAAACTTCACCCATGTGAACACCTCACCCATGTATCCCCTGTGCAAATTAAATGTGCATAACACACAAATGTATGCGAATGTGAACAAACAACACCCAAGTACTGAAAAAGTTTAATTTATGTAGTATGTTCAAACTGCCAACAGTATGTTGCACTTTCAACAGTAGAGATATCGCTCGAAGGAATTCACCCGCAGAGTACTCATTCCTCTTCCTGAGCACTGCTTGCATACAAGCCTGCTTTTCAACACTCCTATGCTTTTTAGGAGAAGGCGGACAACCAGACTGCAGTTGTAATCTGATCTCATTAACCCTGTTCTGCTCATGCACTAGGACACTCAGAACAGCTGGGATGTCTGAAATACACCTACCTAAAAGACATCTAACATGGTGATGCCATTTCTGACAATGACACGTAGTCGAACTTACACAACTTACATGTTACTGTCTTAATTTATAGCAAAACCTGAAAACACATACCACTTAAACAGGTTTCCATTGGGCTACACAAATATATTATTATATATGCACTTAACCTGATCCTACTTCTAACCCTAAGGCCAGTATCTATTGCACATGTAAGTTAAATGTATTACTATATATGCACTTACCTTAACCCTACTTCTAACCCTAAGGTCAGTATCTATTGCACATGTAAGTTAAATGTATTGCTATATATGCACTTACCTTAACCCTACTTCTAACCCTAAGGTCAGTATCTATTGCACATGTAAGTTAAATGTATTACTATATATGCACTTACCTTAACCCTACTTCTAACCCTAAGGTCAGTATCTATTGCACATGTAAGTTAAATGTATTGCTATATATGCACTTACCTTATCCCTACTTCTAACCCTAAGGTCAGTATCTATTGCACATGTACGTTGGTTTCCTATACATGATAAGGGAATCTCCTACTGATGTTTTACCTTAGTAAACATGATGTGGCCAGCTATGGAAATGCAATATTGTGAATTTTGCGTTTTTTAACGTTCGGTTAACTTGCGGTTCAATATTGTGGTATCAGCCTTTAGGGATTTGAGTATCTGAACATTCAGCATAATGATATAGACCCTGATACATGTATAAGAAGTAGAAAATATCTGCATTGGGGTTAGTGTGACTGATCTTCTTGAAGATCATCATAAGGTTGGCAGTCAAATCAATGAATTAATGACTCTGTTAATCTGATATGTGCCATAGTTAATGTTTGTGGAACAGAGAGGGCCTGGTTCCAGCATGTAATCTTTGTAATATGAATGTATCTGAATGTCCAAGGTGTAATAATGTGTTTAAACAGTAATGTTCCTTATGTAGCCTTACAAGAACCAGAGTAACTACTTTGAAACGAGTTTTGGTTTGCATATAGTCTTCATTTCAAACTCAGTTCCTGAATATGATTTGAGTGATTCCTTACTGGTACATTTAAGTTTAGGTTATTTTTAAATGTTTTTAACCACCCTTTTCATCAGTTTTGTACATTAGGTTTGCAAATTATGTCAAACTTACTTTGCATATTAACATTTGTAAATACTGTTTTAACTTTCAGATTATGCTAAAGGTTTTAAAATTTTTTATGAATATTGAATAGTAACGACCATACCCCTCAAGTGTCCAGATTTTTGCCTAATATTTTTGGTCTATTCTTCATAAAATGTGTGGTTTTCTGGATTTTTGTTGCAAATCAGTGAGTAGTAAATTCATTAAATAATGACAGGCATTTGAGTTTCATACTTTATGTCCTTCAGAAAATGTATAACACAAGACCTTTTATTCTAGCAACTTTCTAAGTTTATAAGAGTGATATTTAAAAAAATTGTCCCTATGGGGGGGGGGCTTTGTCCCCCATTATTTTTGGTTTTGTCCAGATTTTTGTGTTGAGGTAAAGAGGTATGGTAATGACTGGTCTATTTTTGTCATTTAATTTGTTCTACATAAATATATATATATATATATATATATATATATATATATATATATATATATATATATATATATATATATTTATATGGGTCTACTTGAAATAACTGAAACCCAGAAGATTGAGACCAGAATCATGAAACCTCAGAACACCGAAAAGTGTGAAATTCAAAATCACGATATTACGGGAGTTTGATTTAGCAGTTTTGATGTTCTGCAGTAGGTAAGTATGTATGTGTTAGTGTAGTTGTGAGGTGTATTGCTGTGTGTAAGTGTGTGTTGTGACTTTGGTTTGTGTGTGTGTAGGGGACTGTAATGTGTGTGTGTTAGTTTGCCTTGTGTGTCTGTTTGTGCAATCTCGGAGTTAGAATATTAAAATAGGGGGGGGGTGCAGGGGGGCTTGCCCCCCTGCCTATCACAAGTGTAGGTTGGTGTGTTTACTAGTTTGGGGTAGTTGTGTGTGTGTTTGTGTGTGTTATGTGTGTGGTTTACAGTTTCATGGTTTTCGGCGTTTTGGGGTTTCGTGATTCTGGTCTCAGTTTTTTGTGTTTCAGTGTTGTGGTGTTTCGGTTATTTAAAGTAGACCCATATATATATATATATATATATATATATATATATATATATATATATATATATATAAATTCTGGTTAAATAGGTTGATAGATTTCTACTAAGCTTATAACCAAGGAGACATTTAATAAGCTCAACCTCATGGGAGATTAATAGTGTCCGTCAGAAATATTAAGTTTCAAAACCTGTGTACTATGCTTTCTGGACCCATAAAAGACATAGCACAGAGTACTTTAGAACCACGGGGATCACTTCTGTGGCTCTGCTTGACATAGGCACGGGAAAATAATTTTCTTGGGTGGTAAAAGCCAGGGTACCATTTGGCTAGGCTTATATAGGCCCTAAGGCCAATAGCCTAGTACCTACCTATGAACCTATGAACCTATGAATGTCTTCTGGGAGGTGCTACAGCAATATAGGGTTCTGAAAACACTGTTGCATACCATTCAAGTAGGTGAAATCACAATTATATACCATTCATGAGGATGAAACCACTGACACATACCATTCAGGTAGGTGAAACCACTGTTACATACCATTCCTGAAGGGGGGGGGGGGTGAAACCACAGTTACATACCATTCAGTCCAGAGCTGAATTTGAATAGGATAGGTAATGGGCTCTGCTAATTGTGTGCTTTATCTCCTGTCTTGTTTATCAATTTCACAGACAGGATAGTAAGGTGCAGCTGAGGTTTGGAGAGTATCCAGTATAAGGACTTAAGGGTTGTACCTCTGCTGTTTGCAGATTATACTGTCCTTTAGGCCTAAGATGGCTGACATCGCCAGCATGCACACTAGTGGTTCACTGGTGAGTGTGAAGCAATTTGGGTAACTTTGGGCACTTCTAAATTCAAAGTCATGGTTCTCTCTTGCAAAAGAGTAGATTGTGCCTTACTGATGACTGGAGAGCAGTTAAATTAAGGGAAAAGTTTAAATATCTTAGGGTCTTGCTCACAAACAAGGGTGGAGGGGACTGGGAGATTGACAAGTGAATACGTGCAGTAGTGGCAGTACTGCAGGCATTATGATGGACGGTGGTTGTAAATTGGGAACTAAGTACTAGGGTAACGCTCTCAGTTGGCTACTCAGACTGTATCCCTATCCTAAGCTATGGTCATGAACTTTGAGTAATGGCTGAAGGAATGCCATCATGGATTACAAGCAGTGAAAATAATCCTCTTTCAGAGAACTGCTGGGCACATTTGCTTTGACAAAGTAAGGAGCTCTTTAATCCAAGATGACCTTAATATAGAAGGGGACATTGGTATGTAGGAGGATTTTTGTATACAAGTGGACCTTGGTATGCAAGAAGATCTTGGTATACAGGGGGACATCAGTATACAGTGGGACTTTGGTATACTGGAGGACCTTGGTATACCAAATAACCTTGGTATACAGGAGAACTTTGGTATACAAGATCATCTTGGTATACAGAAGGGCCTTGGTAGACCAGAGGATCTTGGTATACAGGAGGATCTTGGTATATAGAAGGATATTTATATACAGGAGGACCTTGGTATACAGGAGATTCTTGGTATACAGGAGGACCTTGGTATGCAGGCGGACTTGGTATACCAGAGGATCTTGGTATACCTGAGGATCTTGATTTACAAGAGGACCTAGATAAACAGGAGGATCTTGGTATACAGGAGAACTTTGGTATACAAGATCATCTTGGTATACAGGAGGATCTTGGTATATAGAAGGATATTTATATACAGGAGGACCTTGGTATACAGAAGATTCTTGGTATACAGGAGGACCTTGGTATGCAGGTGGACTTGGTATACCTGAGGATCTTGATTTACAAGAGGACCTAGATAAACAGGAGGATCTTGGTATACAGGAGGACCTTGGTATAGCAAAATATATTGGTATACAGGAGGACCTTGATATAGAGCAGGATCTTGGTATACAGGAGGACCTTGACATACTGGATGATCTGGGTATACAGGAGGACCTTGATATACAGCAGGATCTTGGTATACAGGAGGATCTTGGTATATAGGAAGATCTCGGTATATAGGAGCTCAGCAGGATTGAGGAAAACCAGTTGAATTGGTCTGACCACCAAGTATTTGCTGCTGGGTGGCTTTCATAAGAGTTGTACCAGGTATTAGCCACTGAAATGAAGCCCTGGACAGATGCAGAGCATGCTAAAGAGATATCTCCTAGCTGGCCTGGGCAGACTTTGGCATTCACCAGGAAGAGGTGGAGATTTAGGTTCATAGGTAAGTACTAGGCTATCTGCCCGAGGACATCTATAAGCCTAGCCAGAATGTGTTGGCTTTCGCCACCCCCTTAGATTAGTTCCCTGTGCCTCTGTCCAGCAGAGCCATTAGTTCTTTACTAGGCATAGGGACAGCTAGTGTGCCCTGTTCAGTTTGCTACTACTACTACAACCATCATCAGGACAGGCAGTTTAAAAAAGGGATATGAAATACATTACACAAACCATTAAGGAGTATACCGTGGTATTCCTTTTTCAAATACACCCCATATCTCCAAACCATTTTTTTCTCTGTATTTTAATTTTATTCTTCTACTTTGCATAATCATGTCTCATTTAATCAACTCATGATTATTCAAACCAAAAACATCTAAAACCTTGGGAGGTCACAATTCAAAACAGTAACACTCCTAAGGTCAAAACCATCTCTGAGATAGCACTAACACAGAAAGGCCTGTGAAGAGAGTAAAGGCAGCACTCACTTTCTTGTTCTGTAACCCTAGAGTATACCAGTAATCGTTCATGGCTGATGTTCTGGGTATGAATTAGCTATGAGGTGACTAAGAGCCAGACTCCAGTGGTATTACTTGTATGCAAGTCAAGTATTCAAATGATTTATGCTCATCTGACTGGCCTAAAAATGGTCCATTTGGATCAGTTTTCTACTTCAGAAAACACTTTTTAAATACATATGGTTGCATGGATGAATGAATGGATAGATGCTGCTGCATTCTGTGTAATATGCTGTAGTTTACCATGAGCTTAACTAGGTAACCAATTGAAATGTCGGGACTTGGAATGCAGAGTCATGCAATGTGGAGACTGAATCACTAAAAATCTTGACTTACATATACTAAATCCAAGATTACCATTTCCTGGAGTATTCCCTTTTCACCTAGATATGTCAGTCTTGGAGTAAGTATATATAAGTTTGGGACTGTTGAGACCAGCCCTCCACATGGGGTGTCCAGGGAGGCTTGCCCCTGATAAAAAAACAAGTTTAATGGAGAAGAGCAATGTTTGATATTCACTCTTGTCTTGTATTTTTTTTTTTATTTTGATCATTTCATGACTCAGAATTGCGAGCCCCAAGATTTTAATAGTGAGCTGTTTAGCCAGCCATTTAATACAATGTCATTTTATTTGTTAACAGAAGAAAATGCAGAAACATAAATTAAAGTAAACCATTATTAAATGGTTTACTGAGTATATCTGAAACAGCTGAGAGAGATCACTGGTTATTAAGCATTTTTCTACCATTAATATGGTAACCAGTTTGTTAAAAATGTGCTGTGTTCTTCAGGGTTACAGACTGGTATTTTGCATATACTACCTGATGATGATGTGTCTGAATGTACAGTGAGATCTGGAGTTGTTTCTGGATCTAAATGGCCCAGCACCAGACACCTCTCAACCTCTTAGCTCAAGAAATCTGGACAAAGCCCGACAAAATGGGGGGACAAAGGCACAAAAATAGGAACACATTTTAAATATCGCTCGTATAGACTTAGAAAGTTACTAGAATAACAGGATTTGTGTTAGCATGCATTTTCTGGAGGATATGAAGTTTGAAACTCAAAAACATGTCATTATTTAGTGACTTTAATCCTTAGATCATCACAGTGATATGTCAAAAAAAGTTTGTTTTTTTATGAGGAACAGACCAAAAATATGAGGCAAAAATCTGGACATCCTGCAAAAATCTCTACATTTGAGAGGTATGTTATTCAGTGAAGCTCACAGTGATTTCCAGAAGAGGAAACTCCAGGGTAATAATCCAAAAGATGAATAGATTAATACACCATACAAGAAAAATCTTGGACTTCTAAAGAAACTAGTTAGTATGCTTTGTTATGTGTCATTTTTGGCAAAGAATCAAGCTTTAGTACAAATAAAGCAGGTGATTATTTTGCAGAGTTAAAATTGCACTTTCAAGCGAGTGTAATGCTACCAAAATCTCTTGGCCAAAATGCTCTGAGCCAAAATGGTTCCTCTCTATGTGGGTATGTCCTGGTACACACCATAATTTTGTTAATGGTTCTATGACTGCAAAGGGCCCTGCAGTAAAGAAAATTATTTACCAAAGTTTGTTAGACTGCCTTCAGTAAACTGCACATAGCAAAACGTGGTAAGGTCTAGTCACAACTTACGTGACTTTATTAACCTCCATGAAAGTACCCAATTAACAAAGCAAGTAAGGTAAGTTTATCTATAATGCATTTTTTCTAATAATGAAAAAATATTATGCTTGACTTCTAGCATAAGGTAAAACAAGAAGATGGTTTAATACAAGTTGCCATTAGAAATATACAGTATTAGGATGATAATCCATATAAAATGATATAAATGTGCATTCTAATTTCAGTAGAAACCATTTAACTTTAAGATGGCTTGCACTGATATTTGATGTAACCTGTAACCTCTTATCTTTATGATGGACCTCCTTTTGCTACTCGAAGAAATGTGAGTGAAATTGCATACAACTTCAGTTTCGCTATTGCATTCATTCAGGTATGGTCTGTACTAACTGATGTAGCTGAGTCTAAAGGAATTGCTGGGAACTACAGGCAACAAAGAATTATGCAGAAAGACATTATCTGAAGGAGGGCATATGCTTTATCTCACCACTTGAATCTTGTTAACCAGTTTAATGATCTATGTAAACTGTGCTGCAAGCAGGCTGTGCAAACTAATCCTTATGGGTTAGGTCACTGGAGAAACATAAAGGCACACGGTGCAACTCCTTTCTGCTTGATTAAAACATCATAAACCATGTCTGCTTAGAGACGGAAAAGAAGAAATGAACTTTGGCCATCTGACAGCACCCGTCCTTTTTTCAGTGGCCCTTAACTGTGATCCACTCTCCTTAGATGCGTGCCTTGTGTTTACCATTGGGATTTGCTAATGATAGTGTTATTCCTTCATGCTGGAGATTGAATAGATAGCAAGATAAAAACTCTATTCATATAGCACTTGAAATACAGTACTGTAGAACCCCAAACTTTTGATCTGGTTTATTTGTCATGTTTCTCTGCACACATTTGCTTGGTGGTAGACACAGTACAATGTATGGACAGAGCTCTAACAGTCAGAATCTGTGATAATAACATGTAAAGTGGGCATGGGGTGCCTGGTTGAGATTGCTGGTGTGCTTATTATGTTTTTCATATTGTTATTTAAGGAAGACTTTTTTTTAGCAAAGAGATCCAGGAAAATGGCTAATCAGCTCAAAAACAATGCCGCCCTTTTCACACAGCAGCTATGGCACACAGACTAATTGCAGATTCATATATTTTGAAGGAATAATCCTTTTGTGTGAAGAACATATTTTTAATACAGTTACTCAGAAGACAGGAGACATATGTATAACACGTAATGTGTCATCGTAGAACTAAGTGTGTTTGTTTTATAAAACTGCTGTAGCCAGTGTATTACATTTACCTCTGCATATGCTACTGGTAGTTGTGTTAATATGCTTTGTCTAACTGGAATTAATATGAATTATTATGCCTTCTTGTTTTTCTTATTAGCATTGTAATTGTACAGAAAATTTAAATTTCAAAGGATATTCACTGTGTGCATGTGTTCTTTTTATGAGTGACTTGTTTGTTATGGCTCCGTACAATCCCTGCAAATGCATCACTACATATTTCTGAGAACATTAAAGCAAAGTATACTTGACAAAGGGCATTTGATGTGAACAAATAACTTTGGCATCACTGCAGCATACAGCTGGATACCGTCTCCACTTTTCCTAATAAATGCTTTAAAAACTCTGAACTGAAGGTTGAACATTTATACGTTTCATTGTAAGCATTCAATTTTGTGGTACAGCTTTTTGTCTGAATTGCTGTAATTAAATGATATTGGAAAACAGTCAAGGAGCAACGCTTGCTTTATCATAACCGTTTTCTCTCCACATTAATTTATTTGGTGCTGATAGTCTCAGAGTTGGCGTAAAACATGTTCTTATTCAAAGAAACAGAAATTGCAAACTTTTCTTAATAAAAAGTGTGGTTGCAAAAGTCAGTGCAGAAAATATACCAGTTTAGAAAAATGGAATGAATGACCTTAGTGCAGAAGGAATATCAATGACATGAAATTATTCAAACATAAACACGTTTAGATAAATATTTACCTCATCAGCTCCCTGCATGAATTACCTTAGGACATAAGGAATATCTATGAAACAAAATTATTCACACAGCAACTAAAATCTCATCTAGCTAGAATAATCAAAGGCACTTGTTTTAGAGACTCCAGAGAGGTTACTCCACCTATTCAGGTTAGATATTACTCATCAAAGTTTCAGATTTTGTAATATAAATAGAATGACTGCATTTCACTATATGTTTTTATATTTATTTTGTATAATCATTTATAAGATATGTATAACTCAACAAGGCCCACTCCTGATTCTATGACCAATATGTAATAGCTACCACCTATAAAAGATCTGTGCTGTATGCGTTTTTTCCTCAGATATGCTAGTCTGACTTATTTACTTAATATTGTATGTAATTGTGAAAGCTTTTCACTCAAATATGATAATCTGATTTGCTTTGTATGTAATTCTGATAACAGTGAATGCTGACTGTCTTTCATGTTGATTGAACTGTGGTTGCAGACTTGAATCACTGTAATCAACTGTGTTTGCCTACTCATCCCAGGTTGTGGCTGAAAAGAGTCTTTGCAACAGTTTAGTTACCATGTTAATGAATGTATAAGTAAATAAATAATTGAGTAAATAAAACATATATTTCTTTTTCATACCTTGAAATTGTCATCTCTGTACTTTGATTAATACAGAGGATAAAAACAACCCAGTATGAATGTTGCACTGTCTCATAAAGGACTTGTATTTTTCTCATTGAAGCTGTTTAAATATTCATTTAAATTATTCTCAGTTTACTCAGTGTAAATTAAGGGGGTGATATTTTTGTCATAGCCTATTAACCTTCTTGAACTGAATAATGAACTGCCTTGGACGGACAAAAAACAAGCAATAAGTTATAAGTTTAGCCATCTGAGTATAGTACTCCGTGTTGTATATGCCATGTCTATTAATAAACAAAGAATGACACTGTCTGAACACTAGGCTTGGCATACAACTTCACTAGCTGTATGTGCCATGTCCATTATTCAAGAAAGAAGGACACTGTCTGAACACTGAGTTTGGCATACAACATCACTACTTGCAGTTGCATGTTGTGAAATGGTGGAATCAGAGCAGGCAAGGTATCAGCATGCTGAGGTTCTGTTAGGGGGTGTATGCACTCTGCTTTCTTTATCTTCCCTGAACACAGACCTCTAGCTTCAATACCCAATATTGATGTCTTCAATGGCAGGGGGTAATAGTATGACTGTAAGAAATATCATGTTTTCAGCAAGACTGAAACATCGTGATACTTTAGCGAAAGCTGAGAGACACACAAACACACACACACACACACACACACACACACACACACACACACACACACACACACACCTATATATATATATATATATATATATATATATATATATATATATATATATATATATATATATATATATATTATATATATATATATATATATATATATATATATATATATATATATATATATATTTTTGTTTTGTTTTTTTTAAATGGGTAAGCCCCACTTTTTCCCCTACAGCTATTAGACTTTAACTTTCTAACTATAAGGTCCCTACCATTCATAACCCCTTTTTCCTACTTTTACACAGAAGGTCGGGGTGCCACATTAACAATGACTATCATTTGGAGTCAATGTTCACACCATATACTTGGGAAAAACAGGAACACCGGCAACAAAACACTAAAGTGTAAAATAATAAAACAAAACCACACCAAGAAGATGATGCACCACCAAATTTGACTTTATTTCCTGATATCTCGGATTTTTGCCTTCAAGGGATAACTAAATTTACCAAGCCAGCATCTTAAATACATACATAATAAAGTGCTTAACAATTCAATAATTGCTCAATTGTCCAATTAAATAATTAATTCCATAATAATCCCAACATTCAACTACTATCCATACAAAATGAATAAAGATATCCAAATGAATATATACAGCACATACAAAAAAAATTTTAAAATATGTATAAAGTAAACATATATACCTGGAAGTATGTCATATAATTTATCTAAACATACTACAAAACCCTACTAACATTCATAGCAAGTTTGTAAATATTTAAAGCATTCACAACTTTCAAAAATTCAAACTTCCTGGTTCACACTACCATGATGAAGGGTACCAAAATTAAAAATATATGTAGTTTCTAAATAATTTAGTCTAGAACAAAAAACAGGAACACTCTTTCTGGCAAATAAACTGAGTTTTCTTGGTACTACACAACACCTGACTTCAAACAGACCATAAAATAATCTTCTCTCCCGTATTGATTTGATTTGATTGATCCATTTCCAAGGAGCAGCATTTGGTAGAGCAAGTTAATATACAGTTTTTCAAACAGTCAAATGACCACCCCAGAAATATGTGCGGTTTCCAGAGGCATAGTCACTGCTTAAATATGTGATGCTTAAATTCAGAACATAGTCACAGTTCAGAATGCAGTCACAGTAGGAATAGATTTTGATTCAGGATTCTCCTTCACCATTCACTTTTTCCTGTGATTAAAAACACACTGTATGTGAGTGTGCGTGTGTGTGTGCACACGCGTGTGTGTGTGTGTGCGTGCGTGTGCGTGTGTGTGTGCGTGCGTGTGTGTGTGTGTGTGTGTGTGTGTGTGTGCGTGAGTGCATGTGTGTGTGTGTTTCAAGACCATCTTAACTGATAGACCATTTTGTTGAAAGCGCATAACTAGGTCTGAAGCTATATAACCTTATAAGATGTGATATTAGGTAAACGAGTATAAGGTCTACACCTGCATGAGGTTGCAGTGTATTATGTTACCCTCCACTTCCTATAGATTATCTGATTTTAACTTACTTGTACTCCAATTTTAATAGAATAGTGCCTTGATAAAAATAAAAAATATATACTATACCCATATCAACAGTAGCACCTAACTTTACAGGCTTCTCAGAGAACACTAGAGTTTTTATGCTGCCCCTTATTTTTATTTTATTTTATTACTTGTTTTTGTTTATAAGTGTAAGAAAGGCTAGTATTAGCCTGTCACATTAGCTAGCTTTTGACTTATGTTTTTTCTCACAATATCTCATCTCACACTGCATATTTGCACACCCCAATTTTACAGTACATATTGCCAGATCTGATGGCCTGCTTAGTAAGAAAAATTAAAAAAATATATATAAGTACAGATTCTGCACGCACAGTTTGCACTTCCATCTTTTCACTCTTTGATCTGCTTCTGCTTAGCTTATAAGTAACAGAAATGTTGAACAGCTGTAGAAAATGTACCTGCTAGCAGCTGTTGCAGTTTCAGACGTCAAGCTGCTCTAATCTGTGATAGGATGCTACATGTTGATATGCTTATTGGTAAAGAGTATTGCAACTGCTGTGTTGATGTTTTGAATATCATATTATAGTCGTGTAATACAATTTAGATAAATAAGCAGGGTACATTAAATGGTATTGTCTCATACATCTCTATCATGTCACTCACCACTTTCTGATTCACTGATTACTGTTTTGTTTTTCTGATGTTCAGGATTTCATATGCAGCTTTTATTTTACTTAATAAATGCTGTCATTGTTAATCATTCCTCACTAGAATGCTTGGAAAGACATTCTGCTCTTCCTTAATTCATTGTATGGGGGGGTTGTCATACAATACATGAGGACTTCAAATGGAAAAGCAAAGTAAATTATGTCAGTCATTCTTACAAAAGTGCCAGAATAATTTTAGACTTTAGTTTGTTTTATAAGTCACTGAAGAATAAAATATGAGAGAGTATTCATGCCAACTAAGTCAAAAAAACACATATATGTAGGCAGATGAGACAAAGACTAACTGACCCAGTGATTTTACATGGTCTTTTGATTATATATTCTGCCAGTCTGAGGTAACCAACTAAATGCAGGTGGGAACACAACAGGCTGTCGAGTTCTACGTGCTTCAAGTCCACTGTCCAGAAGCCAGACACTCTCGGAGCCTTGAGCTTATCTGTGCTGCTGCTCACACACAAACTAGAAAATCTAGAACATAAGTTTAGAACGCAGCCCTGGGGAGGAAGCAGCAAGGGAGTTTAGGCTTAGGGAGTGGAAACAAATTCTCAGTTCAAGGAAAAGGAAGGGAGCTTCAGGTTCAAGTAGTGGGAAGAGAATTTTAGGGTAGGGAGGGAAGCTTTAGAGTAAGGGACTGAGGACTCGGGTTGAGAATTGGGGTAGGAGTTTTAGGTTCTGGTGTGGCTATATAGTTTTATTGGGTCAAGTGTTGGAAGGGCTATATAGAAATAGGAGATTGGGCTAGCAGGAACTTGGTTTGTCGAGTAAGTGGCAGTGAGCAGGTAAGTCATAAGTAACTAGCACACAAGCACTTTTAGAAGACCCAATGCAATCTGCAGTCTATGCATAGAAATACATTAAGTCTATCAAATGCATTCCTGAAGTATCCATTTGTTTTACAACTGAAGATACAAGCAGGAAGGTTGTTTATCATTTTCATAATTCCCTCTAAAAAATATTTCCTTTCATTGCCTCAGAGACATCTCATTTTTGTTGTCAGGTTATAACTCCACATTGTAATACCTCCCTTTTGTTGTGTCTAATTATTTTATAATTCCTAAAGCAGAACAGAAACTTTAGCCTCTTCTCATCCACTTCTTGGATATCTATCACCACCCCTTTAAGAGACATATTTCAGAAAGTGAGTGAGTTTGTTATGTTTCAAGTGCTTGTCTCTGACTTCATTTGGTTGACAGCTTGTACATATTAAAATCTAATTATCTTCTTTATAAGTTGTTTTAATTTCTGTTTTATTCATTTGTTAGCTAAGGAACTGCTATAGCCACAAGGGCCTCTTTAAAAGGAGAACTGGCAATACTAGTCTTGTTAACGTATTTGTTTGCAGTTAGTTAATATTGACATGAAACTAGGGAACTAAAGAATAGAACCACAAGACTGAGCTCATAGCTTTAACCTTCATTACTACAATGTAATGAGACAAGTCAACATTTGGAATGCTGTTAGACATTATTTGTTGATTTCAGTAGCAGCTGTATCAATCATCTGATTTGGTAATATGTGATTATGTAACAGAAACTTTAGAATAGGAATCAAGAATGTATAAAAGCTACACACCCCTGTTAAAATGCCAGATTTTTGTGATATAAAAAATGAGACCACAATAAATCATTTCAAATCTTTTCCCACCTTTAATGTAACCTATAACCTGTACAATTCAATTGAAAAACAAACAAATCTGTTAGGGGAAAAATATAAAAAATAAAAAAACGTACAATAAGCTGGTTGCATAATTGTGCACACCCTTAAACTAATAGTTTGATGAAGCACCTTTTGATTTAATTACAGCATTCCGTCTTCTTGGGTACAAACCTGCCATCAGTTAAAGATACTCTGATTAACCGCAAATAAAGTTCAGCTTTCCTAATAGGATTTTCCAGACATTTACTCAGTTGCCTGCTACAGAAAAAGCAATGGTTTGCAAAGAGCTTACAAAGCATCAAAGGGATCTCATGGTTGAAAGGCATCAGTCAGGAGAAGGGTACAAAAACATTTCCACAGCATTGAATATACCATGGAACACAATGAAGACAGTCATCAAAAAGTGGAGAAAATATGGGACAACAGTGATGTTGCAAAGAACTGGACATCCCTCCAAAATTGATGAAAAGATAAGACGAAAAGAGCTGCAGGAATTTCTGGCAACTACTGGTTGTGTACTACATGTGACAACAATCTCCTCTATTCTCCATATATCTGGGCTATGAGGTAGGGTTATAAGATGGAGGCTTTTTCTTACACAGAAAAACATCCAGGCCCATCTAAAATTTGCAAAACAATACATCAAGTCTCCCAAAAGCATGTGGGAAAATGTGTTATGGTCTGATGAGACCAAGGGTGAACTTTTTGGCCACAATTCCAAAAGATACTTTTGGCACAAAAACAACACTTCACATCACCAAAAGAACACCATCCCCACGGTGAATCATGATGGTGGCAGTATCATACTTTAGGGTTGCTTTTCTTCAGCTGGAACTGGGGCTTTAGTCAAGGTGGAGGGAATTATGAACAGTTCCAAATACCAGTCACTTTTGGCCCAAAACCTTCAGGCATCTGCTAGAAAGTTGAAGATGAAGAGGAATTTCACTTTTCAACATGACAATGATCCCAAGCATACATCCAAATCAGCAAAAGAATGGCTTCACCAGAAGAAAATTAAAGTTTTGGAATGACCCAGCCAGAGCCTAGAGCCCAGACCTAAATCCAATAGAAAATCTGTGGGGTGACCTGAAGGGGGCTGTGCACAAGAGATGCCCTTGCAATCTGACAGATTTGGAGCGCTTTTGCAAGGAAGAGTGGGCAAATATTGCCAAGTCAAGATGTGCCATGCTGATAGACTCCTACCCAAGAAGACTGAATGCTGTAATTAAATAAAAAGGTTCTTCAACAAAGTATTAGTTTAAGGGTGTGCACACTTATGCAACCAGCTTATTGTACATTTTTTATTTTTTATATTTTTTCCCCCTAACAGATTTGTTTATTTTTCAATTGAATTGTACAGGTTATAGGTCACATTAAAGGTGGGAAAAGTTTTGAAATGATTTATTATGGTTTAATTTTTTTATATCACAAAAACCTCACATTTTAATAGGAGTGTGTAAAGTTTTTATATCCAGTGTGTGTTTGTGTGTGTGCGTATATATATATATATATATATATATATATATATATATATATATATATATATATATATATATATATATACATATATATATATGTATATATAGGATTACTATCAAAAACGCAACATTGTAAAGCGCGAACAGTGATGTTACCGACGCATAAGCTCAATACATGAATGTTAAGTAGGTCCAAAGGTTGACGTGGCAATTTTGACAACGTTTTGTCAATATTAATGTTGACAGTTGCTGTTGCCAACCATGCTTCATGTCCCTGCCTTATTTACATACTTATGAACTGATGGACACTTGTACGTCGACATTCTGAATGTCGCTCCTACTATGTTCGTGGAGGTACATGTCATGTAACTGACTTTCTGCCTTTTGATTCTAAACTATATATATATAGGGTCTATATTACATAGTCGAAGTTTAATAACTTTGAACTCTGAATGTTCAAACCATCCTGTTTGAAGTTAAAAAACTTCTACTATGGATAAAAAAAAAAAAAAAACAAAATAAAATAAGCTGCTGTAAGCAGGGTGGCAGGCCCCACTGCACTCCCCAGGTGTGGAGGCTGTGCCCCCCACACCCCCGCCCCCCGCTACTTAAATATACCAACTCCCAGATCGCACCACATTGAACAAAACAGAAACCTCCCCCCATGGAGATTTCCGTTGAAATGCTCGACCTACTGCAAATTCAAACTTTTGGTCTCGACCATATGAGGTTCAAACTTGCAGAAGTTCAACTATCTGATAGGAACCGATATATATACATATATATATATATATATATATATATATATATATATATATATGTGTGTGTGCGTGTGATATATATATGTGTGTGCGTGTGTGTGTGTGTGTGTGTGTGTGTGTGTGTGTGTGTGTGTGTGTGTGCGTGTTTGTGTGTATGTGTATTAGTGTTAG
The DNA here is from genome assembly GCF_019279795.1 of Protopterus annectens. Classification (NCBI taxonomy): domain Eukaryota; kingdom Metazoa; phylum Chordata; order Ceratodontiformes; family Protopteridae; genus Protopterus; species Protopterus annectens. The sequence goes on from NC_056725.1 coordinate 1,730,422,746, forward strand.
TAGTTCAACGTATAGCGCGTTTTCCTTTGGCACTGGATGAGTGGAAGGCGCTGGGTTCTATTATCACTCCAGGTAATTTGATTAATTTTTCAGATTGCTGACATTGCAGTGCAGCATAAAGGGGGTGTTGAACTTCTAAGTGTGCCATCCTTTGCATGAGATGTTAACCTGAGGACCCATCTGCTTGAGCTGGTTGTGCTTTAGGTTGATGTAAAAGATCCATGGAAAGAAGAGTAGAAGTTTCCAATTGCCCTGAGTAAATGTCCCCTATAAGTATAAATATCACCTTTGGTCTTGTCGCCTAAAAAGAGGCAAGTAGCCTAGTGTGACTAACCTGATCAGCAAAGAATAAATATAAATATGTATGTATGTATGTCTGTGTGTATATGTAGAGAGAGACAGAAGGGGAGGCATGAGTAATAGATAGGTATATAGATAGATAGATAGATAGATAGATAGATAGATAGATAGATAGATAGACAGATAGATAGATACAAGTACACACACACACACATAGATAGATAGACAGACAGATAGATAGATACAAGTACACACACACACACACACACACACACACACACACAATATTGTAATCACTGTTTTTTCTGTCGAGGTCTGATGTGTGACTTTTGGGTTCACTATTCATAAGGGAGGTAAAGCCAGGAGACACAGAGTTCTCTAATCTAACAGTACAATGTATTTCATGAATCACACAAAACCATCCCTTACAGAGTAACAACTTTTTTGACTGAATTACTATTTCCCATTCATTTAAACATGAGATGGTGCTTGTATAACCTGCCTATTGAGTTAGAATTTATGCTGGTTAGAAGTCATTTATTTATTTATTTATTTATTTATTTATTTATTTGTTTGTTTGTTTGTTTTGAACGGGATATCTCAAGTGTAGTTAGTAGTAGTCCTTCGGTCATTTTCGTTTCTCTTTGCTTTTTTACACTTTTAGGTAGTTTAGTTTTTGTTAATAAATGATATGGTAATGTCTTTTAGGACTGCTGTTTATGTGCTTTAGTTAATGTGTAGGCAGTTCAATGGTTTATAACAGATTTATTGGTAGTGCTGCTTTCTGATCATCTGGATTTTTTATCTTGTTGTTACATAAGTTTTCTTTGCTTTCATTTTGAAAGTGTTAGATTTCATTTTGGGCTGCTTTAGCTGGACAGATTTTGGGGGCTTGTATGTATGTATGTATTTGGTGAGAATAGTGTGAGAGCTTTTGTTTCCCTTTATTATGAACAGAGCTGAGTTACTGTGACAGATCACAAGAGTAGAGGAGTGATGAATGCTTTGTTGATGTAGATAGGATGGCAATAAATGCTTAGTGCTGCAAGTGACATTGTAGTGAACATATCCACACTCCAGCTCAGGTACATATTTTTATCATAGCATTTTATCAGTTAGAATAAACTGTTTTATATAGAAAGATATATATATATATATATATATATATATATATATATATATACATATATATATATATATATATATATTTATATACATATGTGTGAATGAGTGTGTGTGTGTGTGTGTGTGTGTGTGTGTACACATACATTGTATAAATGCAAAAATTGTAAAAAATAAATAAATAAATAAAGAAAAGCCGTCCTAATTCTTAATGCTGGACAACTGCACACATATGCATAAACGACCACCCACTCTGTTGCTCTGTTCCTTACCTTGTACCTAGACATGCTATTATCACACAGTGGCTGACATGGTTTCATGCCTTACAGCCAAAGTAAGAATCATGTGGGCATACATTAACTCCTAATATGTGCTCACTCATATTGTTCAGAAATAATGACATCTCCTATTCAGTTCAGTCTTCCCTCTACATTTGGAACAGAGCCTTCCTCATAAACATGGCTTCTGTCTTTTCTCTAAGGGCAACCCTTTACCGTGGCCTTAACTTTAAAATTAAAACAAAAAACAATTTAAACAAAATAAGTTTAGTTCTGTGATTCTCACTAGCTATAACATTTCAAAATAATGAGACACTGTTCATTTGATTACAGTGTTTTTTTTAGCTATGGCATTATTGTACACAAACCAACACCATGCCAGGCCTAAAATGACCGCATGTTAGATATCTGAAGGTGGTATTCATAGTCAGGGACCACATAAGAGATACGGCAATCAGTGAAGGGTGGTACTACTCCTACATGTAAATCAGATAAGCACAGATGTACAGGGGTGATCACTGAAAAGTGTAGCCCACCACAGATGTGCATATTCCAATCTGCATAAAATGGATGAGGAAGCCATATGTATGATGAAACAAATTCTTCTGCACCTGCAAGATGGGATATACATTTGTTCTAGGATGTGATTCATAATGTACAGTATGGTTTAGCCTCATTTGCATAAGAACTGCATAAAACAGACCCAACTTACATCAAATGGCCTCAGTCTACATATTAGGCTGTTGTGACCTATGCTCTGTGTCAACTGCCCAGAAAAAGCTCCACCAAATTGAAATAATTTCTGAATAACAGGAATAAGCAGATATGAGAGGGAAAACTCAGGAACTGCTGTAATTCATTGCTATCTGTTGCATGATTTCCTTATGTTAACAGTAAGACATGACATTTAATACTGTTTTTGTGACTTATGAATGACATGACTGGAAATGCATAAAGTGACATTTTTAGTGCTGTCTACGTGTATCAAGGTGCTTACTGCTCTCAAAGGGTAGAGGGCAGGTGAACAGTAAATGTCAGGTGATTTCAAACAATGAATGAAATGCATTACCATACTCATTAACACACATTTACAGCCAAACACATACATGCATATCTACTACAGCTGAAGCACATGCCAACACAACCAAGTCAGTGTAGACAGAACTTTGAAAACCACAAGTCAAAACTAGCTCTGCAAGATGTAATGTATAATTCTCTAATACACTGTCATTTATGGGAAGCAGTGACTCTTGCCTTAAAAGGAATGAATGGACTGCAGGACTCCCACTCCCATAGTAATGAACGGGCTGCATGGAGCAGTGGAAAATGAGATACATGATAGTTAAGAAGGCAGGAATGAAAAATGTGCAAAAATACCCATTTTCCATTCTAAGAGCTAGAATTTAACTTGTAAGCTAATGTAAATGTGCTGCTACTTTGTGATTTTTTTTCCTTTGAGAACTGCTTTCTTCCTGGAACTTACAAAAAACAATCATATGTAATTTGGCAGTATTGACAATGCAAGCTGAAAGGAGACTGAGAGCTGTTATTTTTTAAGCCAAGCTTGTTGACAAAAAAAATCAATATAAGGAAAAAAATTAGCTCAGACAGGGAAAGAGACAGAGTCTAAGAATTCCCAATGGTGAGCCTGTTTCTTAAGAACTTGGGAAAATTTGTAATGAACACACTGAGCAAATGTTCTTGACTATTCTGTTTTTTGTATGCCGACTGCTGGCACTGTTTATACTAATAGATGGTAGCAGCAGTAACTGACATTATACCTGTTATGTGCTTTTGCATGAGGCTTTAACAGCAAAAATACATCTACATCAACTTCTTTCTTGTGTGGCCCTTCTGATTAATGGCTTACTGTTTTGGTCAGAAAGTATATATAGGAGGAATATCAGCACCAAATCAATTGACAGCTCACTGTAGTGACCATGCACTTGAGCTTTATTGTGGCCTACTTTTTTTTTTGTTTGTTTGTTTGTTTTATGAACCAGTTGAGTTCTGCATTTTTGGCTCTTAAACTTCAGGCAAATCAGTTTCTTCAGGGACCACACTGGGTCTTAGCAAGTCCTTATTTAACTAACTATCTCTAGCTTGGCTTAATTTTGTATTTTATTAGATACAGCTATAATGTATGTTTATTTATTTATTTTCATACTTATTTTTTATTTATGGTTAGTGGTACTAATTACAGGTTATGTATTTTTCATTTATTTTTCACAGAGTTTAACATTACAGCAATTATACCATAAAGATACCTATCATTTATGATAGTGCCGCAGTTTCCTGGAGCGGGATTTGTTGAACTCTGTTTTATCAAACCTAATACATCAAATATCAAATTCTGGGACTGCAATCTTCATATCCCACACTTATCACTATATGTATATCAGGATGATTTCACTACGTTAACCATTTACCATGCAGATTATGTTCTCCCATTAGTGATTTCAGAGTTAGAATGCAAAAGAGGGGTATAAGAAAAGCTACATATTGGGTGTTGTGGAGGCTTGTCCACCACATTTAATATAATATAATATAATATAATATAACCTTTGTATGGTAATGTAGTTGTCTACACTCATCTGTTTTATGAGTACCTCCTGGTCAGGAAATGGATATGGCTGCAAAGGTTACAGCAGAAATGCTTTTATAGTATGGTGAAGATTGTAGTTTTAGCCAGTTTTGTTTCCAGCTATGTAGCTTTTCAGTGTGGTAGTTCAACAAAGCAAACTTTGATGAACCATGCCGTTTCTACAACTTATTCTACTGGACAATGTTTCTATAGTTTGAGATTTCCAGGAAAGCTTGTGCTGTAAGGCACCCTTAGATTTATGGAGCAATATGGTTCTATTAGTCCTATAGTGTCATAGCAGTATTTCATCTAAAAGCATGCAGCATTCTTTTCTGTCGTCCAGTAGTTTAATGCAAATTTGCAGTAAGTCATAAATACACCTTCCAAACCTCTTGTAAATGTTGTTATATTGTGCATCCTAAGCTGGCAGTAGATAATGCATCTAAACATTCTTAAAACACAACAGTCCTATGTTTAAATTCCTGAATAGCAAACTACTGGTGATGAATAGAACTTCAGCCTGGTGGAAAATGATGCTCAAAACACAAAAGGTTGAACAAATAAATTAATTGTGTTTTGCTGGGGGGGACAAGCTATGCAGTCCCTCTAAAGTTATGTATACCAACTTTATGATCGCACCAATTTGAAAAAGAGAAAAAACTTCACAAAAAAAATTGAATGAGTGCCAGTGCACACTTAGAAATTGCACCGACAATGACTTCTTATGGGGAAACAGAGACTAAGATTATGTTTATCAGCATTTTTTTTCTTCAGGCTATTGAGCCTTGAGGAATGGCAGTTCATTCATCAAAGAGTGTTGGGTCATTCATAGAATGGTAGGCTAAGCAGAGATCACCTCTCAGGATTTTGTATGACACTGAATAGAGGAGTAGCACCTCCAGTCTATTACAACGTGAAGATAAATAAGACCTGAGAGCTTTTTGATGAACAAATGCTAAGGTCTCTTGAGTTGGTCTAGACGCTTTGCAAGATGTATGCCAACAGGGGTCACTTTATTCAATGATGAGCCTAACAAGGGTTGAATAAGGTGAGACTATAAGTTCTTTGTTCCATGAAAAACAAAAGGTTAAGCTATGAAAGATAGAATGATTTTTTAACTAAAACAAATATTTGATGGTCAAAGTAGAATCTATTTTTAACATATGTACCCGAGCCCCTGATGACTATTTTAGATTTTAGTGAAAAGTTATCTATATGGTAAGAAGTAGTGATGCTAGATTTACTATTTCTTTGCATTGAGAGTGAACTCGTGATTAATACAGCATGCATATGTTTGGTTCAAACCTTCCTGAAGAACATAAATGTCAGAATGGGATTTGATAACCCACATAGTTTGCAATCTTCAGCAAACATAGTTACCATAGTCCCCTGATATCATGTTTTGTGTCATAGAAATACATACCAAAGAGGAGGATTTTCATGAAGGGACCCTGGGGATACTGCCGGTGATGTTCTTCAGTATAGAGCAAATACTCCTGACCGTAACAGTATGGGTTCTATCAGATAGCTAATTACTTATCCTATGAACTATGAATAAGTCAGTGTTAAGTCGCTTGTCAGCAATCCCAAAATGAGGAATAGTGTCAAAGGCCTTGGCAAGGTCCAGAAAAGCATTATTCATGTGTTCCTTTGTCATGACCACAGTAACCCATTTGAAAAACTCAACTCAGTTGACTGTGTATGATCTACCTTTTACAGAACTGAATTCATGTGTATCCAAGAATATAAAGTCACCTATTTTTGTTCATTGTTCAGCTATAATACATACCTCATCACTATGCAGTACTCATACAAATGCTATTCATATAAATATTTTTATAATTATATTTTTATACATATCATTCATCAAATGTTTAAATTGTTTATAGTGATGGATCAAGTACTAACATTTGAATATAGTTATATATTATTATTATTTGTTCTTACCACTTCACTTCAGAGTGGGTTGTTGATTGAATAAACTGATCTTAAAAATCAGGCAGAAACAGAATTGTGTAATCTGTTAAAAGAAAGTGGAGTTATGGTTTGGTGATTTGGTATATCATACTGGGGCTGATTGGAGCATGGCCTATAATGACCTGATCTAACATCCTTGGCCTTAGAAATACATTGTAACACCAATATATTAATAGTTCAGATCATATGATTGTTACAATGTGTGTCACACAATTTTAACTGGTATTTATTTAAATGTATGATATTATTCATTCATTATTCTGATGAAGTCTTATCAAATGGATAAAAGAGCTAAATAACATTTTGCTTCCAGTTTGGCTGTTTGGGTGTCTCCTAGTGAAATATGTTATAGTTTTGGTTATTTGTCCAACTGAGCTGAACAAATTATTTTGTAAATGTGGCAGATACAGAGTTAAAATGTAAGCAGTTAGTGCAGATGTTTTATAAGGAAATGTAATGCTTATTAAATTAAAATTCATAAAAATAAGACAGAGTCAATAACTTCAGATCTATACAGTAGAAAGAATAATAAGAACTTGGTACATTTTTCTCAAATCCTGATAACCAGTTTTCCTCAAGGGTTGTCTTTTCCAAGGAGCCTATATAGAGAGTAATGACCAATTCAGTGGAGTTAGGAGAGGTTGCCCACAGGATGCTGGACTAAAGTGTTCAGAATCTGATTCTTGAATATGTACACAAAAAGTACTTTAATTATGCGTGTAGCCTATTTGCACTGAGCTGGACGGAGGAGGGGCACTGACCACAACTCTGATCTGTGATATATAATAATAATAAATATCCTGTTTTCTTGCTTATTTTTACTAGTTATTGCTTATTCATACCATTTATTGTACTTTTTATTGTATGCTGCCTACTTGTTACTGTATTTTATTGCTATAAACTAATCTGCACTGTTGTACTTCAATTGTCTGCTTTACTGGGCCTGTTAAATCACTTTTGTTACTGTCTCATTGTTTGTAAAGCTTTCTTAGTTAGTTTCACTGTATGAAATGTATTAACTGGAAATTTTTCTCTATTTGTTAAGTATCTGTTTGTTTGTTCTGATTTTCCTGCCAAGGAGTGTATCATATAACTGATTTGTTTGCAGTTAGAAACATTCTCTAGAGTCTCCTTGCACTTTTTCTCTTTCAAACTTTCATTTAGTGTCTCACTGCTGTTTTTCTGCTATGATAAACATTTCTGTAGTGTTTTCTGCCTAAAATAATATAGCTAGTAGCTGTAGCATAATCTAGTTTCAGGTTGGATGTCTCTAGGCCTGGTTGTTTGTTTGCAATGGCTGTTTGTTCTGAGCACATTTTCCAGGCTATCTTGGATTAATAGAAACCATTTTTGACTTTAGTGGGAGGATCATGTTGATTGGGCACTGTCTGATAAAGGTTGGCTGGTCTAGAGCTTAGAGTAAGCACCTCATTGGTTCTTTTGATTTTTTTTAAAGTTATTTCAGGTTTGAACTTTCTGGTACTTAAGCCCTACATTTGAGAGGGTTTCTGCCTTCTCACACTGAGCTGAACAGAGGAGGGGTACTGGTCACAACTCTGCTCTGTGATATATAACAATAAGTATCCTATTTTCTGATTTATGTTTCTAATTATTGCTTATTCTTACCATTTATTGCACTTTTTATTGTTTGCTGCCTACTTTTTACTGTATTTTATTGCTATAAATTAATATTCACTATTATACTGCAATTGTCTGCCTTTCTGGGCCTGTTACTGTTTGTAAAGCTTTTTTCAGCTAGTTTCAGTGTATGAAAGGTATTAACTGGAAATTTTCTCCATTTGTTAAACACTGGTTTGTTTGTTCTGATTTTCCTGCCAAGGAGTGTATCGTATAACTAATTTGCTTGCAGTTAAAAGCATTCTCTAGAGTCTTTTTGCTCCTTTTTCTGTTTAAAATTTTCATGTAGTATCTCACTGCTGTTTTTCTGCTGTGATAAACATTTCTGTAGTGTTTTCTGCCTAAAATAGTGTAGCCACTAGCTGTAGCAGTTGCCTGCCCCTACTGCAAATTTGATTTGGGAAACTTCTCCCAGTCCTGTCTAATTAGCTCATTCTACCTAATACAGAGACAACATTTGGGAAGGCCAACCCCCCTTAGTTTCTTGACCTTGAATTATCTTCTGTTCCTCCTTTCTCCCTTTCTACTTTACTAACAAAAAAAAAAAAAACTTTATTCAGATGCATTACACTATTTGTGTTTCCTCCTCCTACTCTATTACTTCATCTCACTTTTTCTGATACTTGTTCTCTGAAGTGTTCAATTGCATCTTTTCTGCTGCATTTATTACTGCTTTCTTTTAGCCTGTTTAAATTCTAAGTGTTATTCTAAGCCTCTTAGTTTTGGTTTAAGCACTTGGGCTTTAGGCCAATCCCTTAGCTCTCCCTGGCCTTTCTCCCTCAGATTCTGACAAATATGGATGGACAAGTTCCTATGATTTCTTCTACCAGACTGGTAGATATGAGCATCCTCAGACAGTGTAGCAACTGCCTCCTGTACATGGGCAACCATCTACTACTACCACCTAGGAACACAATTTGTGAGAGATGCAATTGCAGTAAGAACCTAGAGTCTATGCTCGCTCCCTCACAAGCCAGTATATATGGCACTGAGAAGGTTGTTAACACAATCACTACACCTCAAGCACCACACACAACTACACAACACACACCCACATATGTGCAGGTTCTCAATAAAAATAAACCCAAACAAAGGAGACCTCAGAGGCAAAAACGCATGCAAACTCCACAACCCTCCACACCACATACCACGCATAGTCCACACACCTGTGTCTCGCAACTACTAAGGCCTAACCATAAACCCAACATATTAATCATAGGAGACTCCATTGTGAGATACACAGATGTGCCTCTCACCAGGCTGCATAAGGAGAAAGTCACAGTTAGTTGTTTGTCATGTGCCAGAATCCACCATATCATACATGCACTCAAGTCTCTCAACAGCAGGTACAATTATGACTCTGTCATAGTCCATGAAGGTGTGTATGACTTGAGATGTACCTCCCTGGACTATATGAAGACAGACTTGATTGAGTTTGCTGAATATGTGTCCCTGGCAGGTATGCCCTAACCTTAAGCAGTATTCTACCGTCACCCAGAATGATGCCTCAATACAAACAGAAAATGATTGACTTTAACAATTGGCTTAATTTCTGGTGTCATTTCAGGGGGATCCAGTACCTGACAGTTTAGAAAGATATGATCAACAGACTACGATGCTTTGCTAGAGATGGCCTTCATCTGTCTCACTTGGGCTTCAGGCTTCTGGTAAAGGCCATTGCCTCCCTAATAGTGTTAGGAAAAGTCATGCGGTCAATACAACCAACATAAAATATTTCAACAAAATTAAAGGTCATGCTGCTAAACACTAGGAGTCTAAACATGAAACTGCACTCATTGCAAGCATTCTTAACCCTGGAAGATGCTGACATCTGTGCAGTCCTGGTTCAAAGCTGTGGAGAGCACCCCATCCTTACCTGATTACTCATCCTATCATGATTTCGGACCCCAAACTGTGGGCAGAAAAGCCAAAGGATGCATACTTTCAATATATATTAAAGACACACACACCTGCAGACTGGTCAAACAGTATGACACACAGCAGACGCTCCAGGTGCAGTTAACCACTGACATGACCCCTATTCAAATTCTAGCTAGCTACAGGTCCCAAAATTTGACTCAAGATGCCCACTCCACCTATCTGGACCTCTTTAAATCTATCAAGATTAAACCCTTTGCTTGAACCTGGGCAGCTTTAACTACCCAACCATAGATTGGAAAAGCTACTCATGCCAGAAATTAAATGCCCAGAGATTCCTCAATTTTATAAATGCAAATACCTTGGAACAGCTAGTCAGTACCCCCACCAGAGGTGATAATATCTTGGACTTGGTATTAACCAACATGAGTAACCACTGCAGCACCCCTACAGTATCAACCTCCCCGGTAACATCTGACCATAACGCAGTCACTTTTGAAGTTTCCATCCCCCCTGACCCCCTCTAGCTAGGGTCAAACAAAAAAACTTCTCCAAAGCTGATTACAACCTCCTGAGGGATGGTATAAAGAGCTTCACAGCCCCCTCTCCACTGTAGGGGCTGTCACCAATGCCCAAATCTACACCAAAGTACTATACAAGCATTTATATAGATGCATGGAATCAGGAATAACTGACACAACAAAATCATCCACCTCAAGGAAGAGTAAACCTGTCCAGTGGACATCTGTAATAAATAAATTATGTAATAAAATGAAACAATTGCTGCCCAGGACCAAGAAGGAGCAGATGACCAATTGAAGGCAATGTCTCCTTAGCCTGAACAAGCAAATTAGAGCACTAGTGAAATCCTCTAAAACCAAATTTGAGTCCACATTGGCCACATCTACTACAGACAGTCATAAGGCCTTCTTCATATATGTCCACAGTCTCAAAGGCAGCACCCAGATCTGTTCAGAACTGGTGGTCAAGGACACCGCATACACAAATGCTGTAGATATAGCCAACTTATTGGCTGACAGATTCAGCAAAATCTTCACTTCTCTGTCTCCCCATCAGCAGATCAGGACATCCCCAATATCTGACCCCCATCCCTTATCTCTAGGAAACAGGTCATCACTGCCCTGTCAAAGGCAAAAAATACAGCCTCCATGGGACCTGAAAACATCCCGTACTGCATCCTATATGAACTCAGGCATGAACTTGCAGCACCATTAGGCACCCTATTCAAGTAAAGCCTGAGTACCGACTTTGTCCCAGCTGAGTGGAAGACAGCCACTGTCATCCCTTTACACAGAGGTGGAGCATCTACCAATCCAGGACATTATAGACCCATCAGCCTAACTAGCCTGATCTGCAAGGCCATGGAATGTATTATCATGGGCCTCATTAACAGGGACATTGGCAACCTCCAAACACTCGACCCCACACAGTTTGGCTTTGTGAAGGAGAGGTCATGTCTGCTAAATCTGGTCGAATTCTTTGAGACAATCACCAAAGCCATGAACAAGGGGAAGACGGTGCACACCGCCTAACTTGACCTGGCCAAAGCCTTTGACACTATTCCCTATGCAGGCATAATAGATAAACTCTCTCAATTATGCCTCAATCCATATGTTACCAGATGGGTAACAAACTGGCTCACTGATGGAACCCACCTAATCAAAATAGGGGAGGCCACCTTAAATAGTAGACCCATAATGAGTGCCATACCCCAGGGATCAGTCTTGGGGCCTCTGTTATTCAGGATCTACTTCTCTGAGGTGCAGGCCAAAACCAGTGGGCTATGGCTGACCAGATTTGCAGATGACTGCAAGCTGGGCATGGTCATCAATTCTCCAAGTGATGTGGACATCCTCCAAGAGGGTCTCACCCAAACAAATGACTGGTTCCAGAAACATGGCCTCAAGCTGAATGCCAAAAAATGCATCATCATTCCCTTTGGGGAGAAAAACAGAACAAAAAGCTTCTAATCCTCCCTTAAGGACTCTTCTTACAAAATGTAAAGAACAGCAACAAACAAATAAGTGGAGTGCAAACTGACCAAGTAAAAGATTTTAATGTTGAAACATTAGCACTTTCAGGTGAAGACCCTTCTTCAGACAACAAACACATATTCTAAAACACTTAAACTACTGTTTAAAAATCAATTAAACCATTAAAGATAACAAATCAGTGCTTGCATTTGACCCGCCTTCTCTTTAAGGCTGGTTTTAAAGGGACAGTTATTAAGTCCTGAATATATATCAGCAGCCAGTTGTATAATCCACTTTAGTTCTGTATACTCTGTATTATTAACAATATCACCCCCCATTACCCAATTGAACTACTTGCAGCGCCATAAATGAAAAAATGTGATCTGAAAAGCTTTTAACATGCTGATATAAAGCATTACACTCATCCTTGAGTCTAATGGAAGATAGATGGTTTAAAATTCTAGTTTTAAACTTGCAATTAGTTTTCCCCACATAAAAACTAGGGCATGATCTGCACTGCATCAAATATATCACATTCTCAGTATGACAATCAGCATAAAAATCAAACACATATTTCTTATGAGAGATTGGATGTATAACATAGCTCAGGCTATTAATAAAAGTGCATGCCTTGCAGTGTCTGCACAGGAAAGTTCCTACCCTAGAGCATTTTATTTTGGCAATTTGCTTATCCAGCATAGGTTCATTACACAGCAAGTCTTTAAGATTGTTGTTCCACTTATAAATAAACCTGGGTACAGGATCTAACTTATCCCTAATGCATTCATCACTTCTAAGAATCTTCCAATTCTGCTTGATTATATTGCTGATGTTTTGTATATTATTACTGTAACGCAATATAACATTTGGTTTCTCATCAGAGGAGCGGCGCAACCTATCTCTCTTCCTTGTTGGTAAAGAATCAGCTGTAAACCAAGGTTTCGCCTTATTATTCCTTTGCATACATGCTGCTTGTTTGCCTTTATCTATTACTTGTCTACGGTAACCTTTATCTGATAGATCTTGGGCCAAGGTATCTATTTCACTATGGAATACATCATTATTAGTATACAGTTGGGACACTCTATAACATTGCCCCTGAACTATGTTACTGAAAGTATGTTTGGGATGCATACTGTGAGCATTTAGATAGTGATTTCTCCAGCAGTCCTTTCTATATAATGTTGTGTCTAAGCTTCTAATCTATTCTTAGTAACAGTTACATCTAAAAATGCTATTTTATCATTACTATAATTAAGATAAAATCTTAAAAAATCAGTAGTACATTCCATATATTCAACAAATTGTTTTAGGGCAGATGCATCCTGTGCCCATAACAAAAAAATATCATCAGCAAATCTGGCATAGAATGCTATACATTTATTCCAATGATGTTCATATCCGAAAAGTTTTTTTCTCTTCTCAGTATGCTAGTACTAAGTTCACATACGAATTTGCACAGGGTGTGCCCATGGCAACACACTGATTCTGCTTATAGTAGCTACCATTACGTATGAAAACATTATTTTCCAAAACCAACTTTAATGCTTCCAAACTTAAACCTTTAAGCTTGTCATCATAGATTTCTCTATCATTCATTATATCCCTCACCACCTTTAAGCCAAATTCATTACTGATGACTGTAAACAAATTCTTTATATCCAATGTAGCTAGCATAATATTAGTTAACTCTAGCTCCTGACATGTCTCATATAGTCTGGATAAAACGTGTGCCGAATCTCTTAGGATTCTTGGAAAATAGTCAAGCAATAATTTTAGCTTTGCCTCTACCCACATAGAAAGATGTTCAATGACCCATCCTCTCCCTGAGACGATGGGTCTCATGGGTGGTGGTAGAATGTTTTTGTGTATTTTTGATAGGGATTTAAATAAGGGCCCCACCGGATGTTCAATAAGGAAAAATTAAAATAAACTTTCATCTAATATATAATTGTCTAAGACCTTTAGCCTACTAACTACTCTTCGAATGAATTCCCTTTAGGGAGAGTGATGTCCCCAGAATGGAAAGGCTGTTGGTCCAGATGACATACCTGTGGAAGGATGGAGGTGTTTAGGAGAGATGGCAGTGGAGTTTTTAACCAAATTGTTTAATGAAGTCTTGGAAAGTGAGAGGATGCCTGAAGAGTGGATAAGAAGTGTTTCAGTACCGATTTTTAAGAATAAGGGTGATGTACAGAGATGTAGTAACTACAGAGGGATAAAACTGATCAATGACAGCATGAAGTTATGAGAAAGAGTAGTGGAAGCTAGGTTAAGAAGGGAGGTGATGATTAGTGATCAGCAGTATGGTTTCATGCCAGGAAAGAGCACTACAGATGCGATGTTTTGCTCTTAGGGTTTTAACGGAGAACTATAGCGAAGGTCAGAAGGAGTTGCATTGTATCTTTGTGGACTTAGAGAAAGCATATGCCAGGGTACCTAAAGAGGAGTTGTGGTATTTTATGAGGACATCAGGAGTTGCAGAGAAGTATGTAAGGGTGGTGCAGGATATTTATGAGGGTAGTGTAACAGTGGTGAGTTCTGCAGTAGGAGTAATGGATGCATTTAAGGTGGCGGTGAAATTACATCAAGGATCAGCTCAGAGCCCTTTCTTATTTGCAATGGTGATGGACAGGTTGACAGATGAGATCAAACAGGAGTCCCCATGGACTATGACTATGATGTTTGCTGATAACACTGTGATTTGTAGTGAGAGTAGGGAACAGGTTGAGGAGACCCTGGAGAGGTGGAGATATGCTCTAGAGAGGAGAGAAATGAAGGTCAACAGGACTACGACAGAACATATGTGTGTGAATGAGAAAGAGGCTAGAGGAATGGTGAGGATGCAGGGACTAGAGTTGGCAAAGTGGATGAATTTAAATACTTGGGATCAACAGTTCAGAGTAATGATGAGTGTGGAAGAGAGGTGGAGAAGAGAGTACAGGCAGGGTGGAGTGGATAGAGAAAAGTATCAGGAGTGATTTGTGACAGACAGGTACCAATAAGAGTGAAAGGAAAGGCATACAAGAGGGTAGTGAGACCAGCTATGTTATATATAAGTTGGAGAGAGTAGCACTGACAAAAAGGCAGGAGTCAGAGCTGGAGGTGGCAGAGTTAAAGATGTTAAGATTTTCACTGAGTGTGAGGTGGATGAACAGGATTAGGAATCAATATGTTAGAAGGTCAGCACAGGTTGGACAGTTTGGAGACAAAGCCAGAGAGGTGAGATTGTGTTGGTTTGGACGTGCTGAGGAGGGATGCTGGCTATATTGGGAAAAGGATGATAAATATGGAACAGCCAGGTAAGAGGAAAAAAGGAAGATCTAAGATAATGTTTATGGATGTGGTGAGAGAGGACATGCAGGTTGTTGCTGTGACAGAGCAAGATGCAGAGGACAGGAAGAAATGGAAACAGATGATCATCTGTGGTGACCCCTAATAGGAACAGCTGAAAGAAGAAGAGATGAATACATTTGAAGATGAAAAGATGAGAACAGAATACAGAGGAAAGAGGACCACCTTGGATCTAGATGCCATGCCTTTGCTTATAAGTTGAACAACATAGAGTAATTTCTTTACTGCCATAAACACATGTTGGTCAAAAGTCAGGATACTATCCACTTATGTACCCAAATCCCTGACTACTTGGTCTGCTCTTAGGGATGTTGTTATCAATGTGTATCAATGAGGGAGTTTCCCAAAGGGTACTATTATGCATTTCTTGGCACTGAGTTTGAAGCTGTGACTTTGACACCAAGTAATTTCTCAGTGTTATTCTTTCCTGTAAGATATTAGTGCCTTGGGGGAATTCTATGACTGCTCCTAGTTTACAGTCATCTACAAACTTGGTCAGCCAGAGGTCTTTGACATTGGCTTTGACGTTTGAGAAGTAAATGCTAAAAAGAAGAGCTTCCAGCACAGAGCCCTGAGGGATTCTGCTAAAGAACAGCCTCATTGAATCCTCCAGGCAGACCATGCGGATCCACCCATTTACCTCTGAATGGTTTCACACCCTCTTAAACTCTCTCTTCAAAGTTTGTTTCAACTTTCCCTTATGGTACTTCTCTGCTGTCAGTCTTGTGAGGGTGTTTAGCCTTAGATGGAGTTTACTACCCACTTTGGGATGCATTCACAAACAACCCAATTCTGAGAAGACCTGATCCCAATGTGCTGGGGCCACCACCAGCCTCACACCATCCGTGGGCTGAGCCTCAATCACAAGGACTTGGGCAACCTGGGAGGAACAGGGGAGATGGACTTCCATATGCCACATCTCCCTATGCCTGTCTCCCAAGCAAGGATTCAGCACTGGACTCTTCCCTCTTCACTATTTATTACTGAGAGAATCCTGGTTAGTTACTTTTCCTCCTCTTAGTAATATGTTTAAATTTGGCAGGTTGCCTTGTCTGATCTGAGGTTGCTTTCTGAGCAGGGTCATGGGGGGGTGGAGGTAGTGGGGACAAAAAGTCGTGCTGCCCCTCCCCTAACCCACACCAACTCCCCCACCACCAGAATCCAGGAGACGGAAAAGAGATGATGCAGCCCCAGGGTGCAGGAACCAGGCAAGCAAACATTGGGCTGCACCCCTGGGAGACCAGCCAAGTGGTGGTAGCACCAACAGCCTCCTGGGGCAGGCCGAATGTGTGCCTGCACCCTCCTGACCATGGTGTGAAAGGGCTTCCCAGCTCGGGCTGGCAGAAACTCCTCTCCTCCATCCATATCTTGCCCTGGAGGGATGGGGGCCCACAGCGGGCTCCCTTGATGCCCTGACCATGCCCTCACTGGGCACTGGGGGCAGGACACCCCTGGGGGTGATGGAAGGCACAACAACCCTCAGACAGGCATAGCCCTGGAAGTAACCTAGGGCCACAAATACCATTTGAAAAGCAAAATGATCAATGGGTCCTGCACTTCACAATAGTTCTCACAGCTAGCTGCACTCCTCATCGACACACAAGCCAAGTAATCCACCGCTCAGAGTCATACCAGTCTCAATAAGTTACCACAGACACCACTGCCCATACGACGTCACACCAACAGATGAGTAGGCGAGGTTTCACGGGCATTGTCATGGGCGCCAGGACTGGGGTTACTGGCCCTGGGCCATGGGACAGCAGGGAGTCCCTCTGTGACTGGTGTTCAGCTGAACTATTGACCTTCCTGCTCTTCAAACCAATGCTCGGTGGGGAGTGGGGCACCCTCATCAGGTTTCAGCAACTACCATCAGGGGGTGAAGACACCAGTGTACACCCCCAGAGGTAGTCCAGCACAGTGGGAGGGGAAGCACCTTTTTCCCCTCCCATGTAGAGAGTCTGTCATCTCCGGGGTGCATGGCAGACCACACCACTGCCTGGGTGCCCCCTCCATGGCCATCCCTTCAGGGGGGCAGAGGAGTGCCTGTGCCTACCTCCGCACAGACTGGATCCCCCCTCCCACCACCAGGAGTTGAGGGGGAAAGATGCCACCCTGTGTCTCACTACACCCCCCGGGAGTCATGGGCTCAGTCCCACCGGCCTCCGCTGGGGCACTAGAGAGAGTGAGAGAGGGTCAGGGCAGAGGAGTGAGGAGAGATGTTCCCCAGGGATGACATCATCCTGGGACTTTATGCATTAATAATCCTTCCGCAGGTTCACCTACAGAAACTTTCTTATGACTTTTACTTCCTCTAGATAGTCAAGGTTGACTGTCTTCTCAGCGCACCACCGAGGCCGTGATCAACTCCAGCAGGGCTGATCTGAGGACCTCACTAAACTATTCAATTGGTAGCAGTGCCGGGCGGTGGCCTCCCCTATCCTAACTTGCTGGGTGCTATCAGAGAGCCAGCTGGCTATCCAACATGTAACATAGAGGTTAATGCCTAATTCCATGTTTCTGTTTACAATGCCTGAGTGGAGTATTGTATCAAATGCCTTAGCCAGGTCATGAGAGGCAGTATGCACCATTTTGCCCTCATTCTTTGCCTTGGTGACTTTTTCAAAGAAATTCACTAGGTTGAGTAGGTTTAATCTGCACTTGACAATGCCAAAAAGGGTCAGATCCAGTGCCTAAAGGTTTTCTATGTTATTATTAATCATATCCATGATATTTCTTTCCATGGCTTTGCATATGAGACTACTCATACTTATGGGTTTGTAATTTCCAGGGTTCATTAATGGACCACCCATGTGCAGACAGATGACCATTGCAGTCAGTCCTCCATTCATGTGGCACAAAGCCTGTCTAAAAGCTATGGTTAAAGAGTCCAGGGTCCAGAGAGGTCATGCTACAGGCTATCTAGGAGGTATCCTGGGTTATTATAAAGGCCTGTTGCTGTAGTGTTCTTAATCTTATACAGAGCATGTAGGACCTGCTCCCTAGTAATAGCTGGGTGTTATTTTTAATGATATTATTAGGGAGGCACCCAGGGGGAGAGTAGGGAGTAAAATTGGAGCTGAATGTGTCAACCAGAGGAATTGCTGTATTTTCCAACTCGTTGTAAGTGGCCTCATTAACAATCATTTCTGTGAACTATTGTACACTGCTTTTGAGGTTTTGGATATAGCCAAAGAGAGCCTTGAAATTGTTATTGGCCTGGGAGGCTATCTTTACCTCAAAACCAGCTTTGGTAGACTGAATTTGCCATCTTAGGTGTTTGTTTAGACTAATGAGAGAGTTTTAATGTACTGGACATTGTACTCACTAATGACCTTTTTTTCCTTTTATAGTACAGTCTGGTTATGTTTGGATTCTACCAGGGTGGTTTGTTTTTTGAGGTCATTCTGGGTTTGCTTCAGTTGCCACAGCTGACTCTATGTCTGTGCATTAATTAACATCATTATGCAGGGTTTCTGAGTACAATCCTACATAGGCAGCTGTGTTTAAAGGGGCTTGAAAGTCTGTCAGTTAATCACTTAATAATCGGTAGTTTGCCTTAGAGTCGTTCTTGACTGTTACAGGCATTTCTGGAGTCATGGCACTGATTTTTATTTCAAAGGAGACAGCTTTATAATAGTCTGACCTTACTAAAGAGAACACTAGACTGGGGAAGGTATAGCATTCTCCTGTATTTGTGAGTACCAGATCCAGTATATTTGCACCCCTAGTGGGTAAATGGACTACCTGGGCCAGGGTGTTTGTATTTACAAAGTTTAGGAATCTCTGGGCCTGCAAGTTTGGGGTCATGTAGGATTCCCAGTTTATAGTGGGGTAGTTAAAGTACCCCATGAAAATGGTATTAAGTGGAATCATAAGTGCCCCAGCAGGTCTAAGTGTGAGTTATGGGCCACACACACACACACACACATACACACACACACACACACACACACACACACACACACACACACACACACACACACACACATAGTTGCCATATCTGGTATTAAAACTCCTACCTAACTAGTTTATCACACTACAGCATTACACAGTATTAGGACGCACCACAGAGATTACTGGGCTACACCTTTCCCAAAGGTGTATTTCACAGTGAATGACATCAGCTGCCATGCCAAAATAGGGCATTTGATCTGTAGTGAGTGTGACTAGCCTAAACCGCATTGCTCCCTACACAGAGACACACACACACAAACACACACACCAGTTGCCATGTCTGGGATTAGAACACCTACCTAGCTAGGGTATCACACTACAGCATTACTCAGTTATAGGATGCGCCACGGAGATTACTGGGCTACACTTTTCCCAAAGGTGTATTTTACTGTGAATGACATCAGCAGCCTTGCCAAAGTAGGACATTTGAATTGTCATGAGCGTGACTATTGTAAAAAGCATTTCTCCCTACACAGACAGGGACACACACACACAAACACACAATTGCCATGTCTGGGATTAGAACTCCTATCTAACTAGTTTATAAGACTACAGCATTACGCAGTATTAGGACGCGCCACAGAGATTACTGGGCTACTCCATTCCCAAAGGTCTATTTCAAAGTGGATGATATCAGCAGGCTTGTCATAGTAGGGCTATGGGGATGGCAGTGTATGTACATGGGCCATAACCCATTCATCCAGAGATTGACACACCACATGCAGGCACACACAGGGTTATATTCTGCAGGTATGTGTATACAGCTGCTAGATGACTACTGCCTTGTACAGTCATGTTGCACAGCTAGCACTTGCACCACATAGTCTGTAATGCTGACAGATACTAGTGTCTAATTTCTACAGTGAGTGACATTTACACATCATGTGGTTGTAGCCATTTGGCTGTGTGCTGGGTGGGACAGGCCTCATGATGGATGGCTCTTTGTCACAGTCACTCTCTTTCTCACATCTATGTATGTCTACTTTTGGCTTATTATAGTGTGTTGTCCTTGGATATATGTCTGTATTCCTATCCACTGTGTGTGCAAAGCATGACTGGTGCATGCTGAGGAGTGTATGCATTAATATCTGCAACATTCAGATATGTATGGTCCACTGTTGTTTGCAGACATGGGCTTCATTTGTTTAAGTGTGTGAGCATGCCTAGTATGACCTTTCAGTATGTTGGCTGACTTTGCCTTCATTTCTCTGTGTGTGCGAGCATGCCCAGTATGCCCTTCTGTATTGAACATGTAGATGCATTCCAGATCATTTGTACTCCAGTGCAGACCTTTGTGTTGTACACCTACAGGTAGCAAACTGTTTCTGCAGGGTATCTGTAAATCATTTGGCAATATGGGGATAAACTGTGAAAGGGATAGTGTGTACTGTAGGTGATTGTGTCTGTGCTGCTTCTGCTACATGGTACTGGTGTTAGCAGAGATATTCAGACATGTGTATTATTATACACTGTGATGCCTTATATCCTCAAGTACAGTCAGGTGGATATTCTTGCTCACAGTGATGTCCTGGGGAACAAGGGTGAATACAGCTGTGTCTGGTATTGTGGGCAGACACCTACATATTCATGGTAAGTTATGCTATTCTGGAGGGGGAGCTGCAAACACTTGCTGCTGGGTCTGTGTATCTGGTTCAGCACCTTGGTACAGTGCTGGGAGAGGATCCCATGCTTGTACATCCATCAACATGACAGTATGGCCTTAACTTGCTCTGGCAATACCTCACAGCTGTACAGATTCACACAGGTTACCCAGAGGCAAGGGACATAAGTCAGGACATTACGGGCAGGTTTGTAGACACCAATTTATGTGTTTCCAGCCAGGGATAGTGTGTGCACACAGCTGTGTGTCAGACCTTGCACATTCCATACTGCCCATGCTCCCAACCCCCTCTATTATTCTATCCTCTGCCATACATTATGCATACAATCTCTGATACTTTCCCTAAGATTATCACCTCATCACAGCTGTGTTTTTGTGTTGGTCCACAGTTCAGGCAGTGGGATATAGCAGACATGTTACTGTGGTTTCTCGACATGACCTTGTATATGGCTTGTGTGGAGGGTGTTATGTTGTTATGTGGGTGTCCATGACATAACATGCATTGGCAGTACGTGTGAGACAGATCATTGGCAGAGCCCTATAGGCCATTTGGTGGTGATGCGGGCCAGCTGTGGCAAGCTGTTGCATTCTGTCAGTCCTACAGTCCCAGACCACCATACAATATATTCCCCATGGGGTGACAGTGTGCTAGGTGTTCATGCCAATACTTTCTATCAGTACTGATCAGGTGGTGTGGATGCTGGCAGGGTGCTACCTACAACCAGGGACACTCCTGCATGGGACACCTACACTGCATGCTGCATTTTGTCGCTATTGCCATATACAGGTGGGGGTCATATTGTACCCATTCCCGACCAACAGCAGGGATACGACCAGAGAGGTACCTGTGGGTGGTGTTTGAGTGAGCTGGGTGCATGTGTGCCATGGACACTATTTGCATCTGACACACAGATATGCATGCAGCATTCCAGTTATGGTGGCATGTGCAGGTACAGCAGCTGTTTCCCAATACATCAGTCCTACCACCTTTGTGATCTGCAAGTGTTCAGGCAGACTACACCGGTACCCCTACTACAGACCCAGATAATGTGATACATACCTGTATGTACAATTCCAAGGGTGTGTCCATTTCACAGTTACACTTTTTATACTGTATGTCTGGGGTACTTTCCCATGTGTACTGCTTGTATATCTAGCAAAACAGCCATGCCATGTCAATCCTTCAGATGGCGACACATATTACCACCATACATTTACAATGGCTTACTGCTAGCATGTGTTATACTGGTGGGAATTGTCTTTGGCACTGCAGTTGTGAGGACTTGACCCTGTCATCGGCAGTAGTGGGCAATGGCCACCAGGTCATACCTTAACATGCATACATACTGACCACTCTCACACAATATGAAATACACACCAACCTGACACACACATACCTGCATATTGTACAAATGCTAAAATCTATCATGCTACCTTGGCCACCTCTGGGCATCTGTGCTCCACTGGTATTATACCTACACATACATGTTACTACATTTCTACATAGGATTGGGGGGGCACACCTGACTGTTACTACATGTCTACATAGGATACGGGGGCTACACCTGACTGTCTCTACATTACTACTCAGGATTAGGGGGGCACACCTGACTGTTACTACATTTCTACATCGGATTGGGGGGGCACACCTGACTGTTACAACGTGTGCACATTGGATTGGGGGGCACACCAGACCGTTACTACATTTCTATATAGGATTGGGGGGCACACCTGACTATTACTACATGTCTATGTAGGATTGGGGGGCACATCTGACTGTTACTACTGTCTACATAGGCTATGGGGGGGCACACCTAACTGTTCCTACATTGCTACATAGGATTGGGGGACACACTAGACTGTTACTATATGTCTACATAGGATTGGGGGGCACACCTGACTGTTACTACATTTCTACATAGGATTGGGGGAGACACCTGACTGTTACTATATGTCTGCATAGGCTATGGGGGGCACACCTGACTGTTTCTACATTGCTACACAGGAGTGGGGGAGGTGCACACCTGACACTTGTACACATTTGCTATGACTGTACTGGTATGTCAGGTATTCCATTTCATTCTGTTTTCTAACCTACCATGCTGACTAGAGGCATGTCAGTGTACTACAGGTCCTACGTTTGATTGACCTACATATTAGTTACTGACTTTCTGTCCTTCAGAACTAACATCCCGCTGCCTGAACTGATGTGGTCTGTCTGTGTAGGCCTGGGGGGGAGGCTACCCATAGGCATCATTCAGTGGCCTTAGCACAGCCGTTGTTTGTGTTTGTCTACACCTGTCCTGCTAGCTGTGACTGTTGTTGGTATGTGAACTCCCTGACTGGCATGTGTGTGTCATATGGACACACATGTGGCTCAGCACATTTCCTGCAGTTGGTTTTGTCAATATGTGTAGTACTGGCTACTATGGTGACACCCATATTTGTTACAGATCTCATGCTGCCACTATAGGTGTCTACTATCTGCTGGCATCCTATTCAGCCACCCGATTCCCTTGCATGCTCACATCCATACCATACATACAAATAACTACACATACTACTCTAGTCAGCAATCGGTAAGGGGAGTGACTTACCTTGTGGGTGTCCCAGTACTGAGGATGGTGCTGGGGGCTGCCTATGTGGGATGCGCATAGTACACTCCCTATACATGGTTGAGCACAGGTAGTGTCATGTTTGGCATCCCTTTTACCGTATGTGCGAGTCAGAGAGAGGTGTCATTCCCTGGGTCCCTACTCTGTCAGTGTATGTGCTATGCGTTGCCTCTTTGACAAGGCCATGGCATACTGGGCACTCCTCCATCTGCCTACTGGGGCAGGCTCAGGTTGATCCTCCTCCAGGTCACTCTGTGCCTGTGCGGGCCTTGGCATTGGTGTGTGTGGGGGGGGGGCTGTGTGGCCTTGTCCCATGCTGTTCCTGCTGCAGCTGTTTCCACAGGATCATATTGTGTAGCATGGCACATATGATAACAATTTGGGTACATGTAACTGGTGAGTACTACAAGGCTCCACCGGATGTGTCCAGGCACCGGAACCATGACTTGAGCATCCCAAGCACATGCTCTATTATGATTCTGGTCTGTGCGAATGCCTCATTATGGCATTCTTGTTCGGGTGTGTGTGCATTTCTGATGGGGGTCATCAGCCACAGTTCCAGTGCATAACCAGCCTCCCCCACTAGGTGACCATAAATGATGTCCCCATTGGCAAATCTCTGGTACAGCTGTGTCAGATGCCAGATGTGGGAATCATGATAGCTTCCAGGGCAGCCAGCACACACATTCATTATAATGCCCTGGGCATCGCACACAACCTGGCAGCTGATGGAAGGGAAGACCTTGTGGTTGATGTAAACCCTACCCCACTCACCGGGTGGTGCTTTGATGCATATGTGCATACAGTCTATAGCACCCACCACCTCAGGGTATTCTGCTATTTGGTGGAAGCGATGCATATTGCTGGCCAACACCTCACGGGTGTTGAGGAAATATACGTGATCACCGGCATGTGCTGACATGGCATCCAGGAACTGGTGGAATACTCTGGATGATGATGCCTGTGAGATCCCCATGATATCCCCAGATGGGCTTTGGGAGGTACCTGTGGCTAGTATTCCTATGCCTACACATACCTTGGGATCCACTGGGATGGGTTCCCGTCTGTTAGTTCTGTGTGTCAGGCATGGTTGGCACAGCTCAACAATTTGCTGTAGGAGGTCACTGTCCACCTTATAGTGCTCCACTATCTCCAGCTCATGTAGTCTCTGGTAGGTTACCCTGGGTCTGTACACCCTTCTCCGCCTCTTCACTTTGGGTTGGTCAACAGCATTCTCATCCTCACCACCCTCAGCCTCTCCCACATGTTGATGTCTGATAGCTGCTGCAGCCCCTATCATTCTGTTGTTTTTATTTGTTAACATTTCCCCACCTGTATACACCAGTGGTGTAGAGTATGTGGGTAAAAACAGAGGGAAAAGTGTTTGCATAGTTTATAATAGTGTTCTGGGCTGGGCTGGTCTGCTGCCTGTGTAATTGGCTGATTCTGATACATTTCACAAGCCAGCTATGCTAGTTCTCCCAGATTACTTTCCTACTGCAGTTTTCCCTTCCCATTGCCTTCCTGTTTAAGCCCAGGGGCACGCCACACAAACACAGTGCTCAAATGTGCACAGAGCTGCTATTTCCTGGTTTACTTTTTTTATTTTTACTTTAAAACTGGTGCGTGATGCACACACCCGCTTAGGCAATGTACAGATTGCTAGGCAGCATCAGACACACCCATTTGCTTAGCTCTGCTAAGCTAAGAGCAAACCCCAGCCACAGGGCTCCAATCCGCTTACAGTATGACTGACATACCACTTATGATGTCAGCTAACTCCTAGGCTTGCACCACGCGATTCCTGCTCTTACACTGTTGGGTGCTGACTAGCATGCAGGGGAAATCTGGGATTCAGTATCATTCCCCTTATTTGCATAGGATTGCCTGCTGATGCATAGCTACATGTCCCACACTGAGCCTCCCCCTTAGCAACCACTATTCACTGGCCATGTTGTCTTCTGCCTGCCATTGGGTATAATAGCAAAATAGTGATTTTGGTTAGAATGCTCATTTTATGTTTTTTCTTATTTTCCAGCCGATCCCATTTGCGCGCCACTGCCCTACGTTTAAACAGCTGAGATTGGCTAAAAAAAAGAAAGTTGATTTTTTTTATTTTTGCAAATGTTTTCCATGCCAATGGCCTTATAGTTGGCCATTGTCATGCTTTCTACATGATATCCACCCTTTATTTGGAGCTGTCATTGCTCTGTTTTGTAATTTGCAGAAATGTACTCCATTACTGGTGGCGAACATTTCTGCAGATTACACTAGTCCTGTACAGCCAGTTTCCATCTTCCTGGATTCCAAATTCACCTCATTTGCATGGATTTCTCCTGCAAATGGGGTAATTTGCATACAGGGGCTGAGTTCATGCAGGACTAGTGCAGAAGTGCTCATGCACGTCCCTGCAGGTTATTCCTGGATCGCACGGCAGACATATTGCCTGCTGTAACTCCTGCACTAGTCCTGCATGCCATGCAGGGCTTGCAGAATCCAGGGGTTGGTCAAGGCCATTGTCTTAATCTAGTAACACATTTTAAGAGAAATTAAGTAAATGAAAAAGAATATTGAATATTATAAGGTTTTTCTAGTAAATAGTTCTGTGTCTGGTTCTCATATCTTTAGCAGACAATTTGATAAAGAGAAATGGCTTGAAGGAAAATGTTTTCTTAAAGCATTCAATTGTTTTCCTAGCTGAGAGAGCTATAAAGATAAGACAAATCCAAATAGAACTTAATAGAACCACAGGCTATACCATGCATCTTAGCATGAATAACCTCTCTTTTAGGTTAGCTCGAGTTTATGTGTGTGGTTGTCAGTTTGGAATATTTGCTTCTATTAGGAGGATAAAACTTCAATATTTGAAGATGTATATAGTTTTGTGCATTGTTATTAAGTTAATAGGTTTTAGGGGGTATTGGAGGTGTGTGTGTGTGTGTGTGTGTGTGTGTGTGTGTGTGTGTGTGTGTGTGTGTGTGTGTGTGTGTGTGTGTGTGTGTGTGTGTGTGTGTGTGTGTGTGTGTGTGTGTGTGTGTGCGTGTGTGTGTGTGTGTGTATGTGTGTGTGTGTGCATTTTTGTTTGAGGGTTCTCAATAAAACAAAAAGTTCTGCAAGATGTGACATAGGCTCGAATGTAGATGATAAGAAACAACTGTATAAAAGATTAACCTGTGAATACATGCATGTAACACAAAGCTGAAATTGGACATTTAACAAAAAAATCTGGTATACATAAAAGCTGGGAATAATAATCTCTCAAGACTATAATCCTTTCTATAACATCTTTAAATGTTAATGGTTTCAAAGATAAATACAAAAAAGAAAAAGTGGTAAACTATATTTAAAAATATAGAGTGCAAATAGTTATGCTATAAGATACACACTTGGAAAGAACTGAACATGTGAATTTGATAAATAAGGGTTTTCAGGATGGTTATTTAGCAGAATACCTAGGGCAAAGTAAGAGCAGAGTACTTACATTAATTGTAAGAAGAGCTCCAATAGTAATAGAAGAGGATGAAAAATACAATAATGTTAGATTTGTAGTACAAAGGGGCTACTGGCAAGGGAGAAGGAGGATTACACTGGCATGCATTTATGTTCCACAGAAAACTCCTATAATGGAGCTTAAGAAAATTCTCTGAGAATCAGCTTTCAGCAAGGAATATTACTTATAGATGGGGACTGAAGTTTGATTTGCAATAGTGAAGATATGTCTGGGGGACCCAGAAGGGAAAATATAACAAAGGAGGGTAGATTTTTAAAGAAATTTATGAAAATATTTGTCATGGAAGATGTGAATTCAGTAGTAGGAGTTTGGAGTGAATTTATATGTTATTCCCCAAGATACAAATACTGGAATAGGCTAGAAAGAATTTACATTTCACAGGAAAATGTGCATTTAATTGAAGGTCTTGATATGCACCTATAACTATTTCAGATCATGCACCAATAATAACTAAAATAAAAACACAGGGTAATGAAATAAAAATGAGACATTGGTGCTTTCCCACCTATCTGTTGAAAAGAGAGGAATTTAATGAATGGGTAGTGGAAATTATTTAGGAGCTGTTAGAGAAGATAGAAATTTTTGATCTGAAGAAGGCAATCCTGCTGAAAGCACTTATCATTTGATGCTTACCTGCTTTTAAACTTTTGTGACAGTTTTAGTGAGTTTTTAATTCATTTATTAAAGTTGGGACATTTTAATCGTGGTGGTGTACTCAGTATCTCTTTGCCTTGATTGTACTTTATTCTGAGACACCTTTAGCAGTGGGGACGTATCCTTTGCCGAATTTAAAAATAGGGTGGAAATAAAAGAAAGGGAGACATGGTTAAGAAGTAACAAAAATTATTTAGAGGGACTGACAAATGTTAAATTATTGCCAAATTTGGGGAATCTCACAGAACAAGAACAGTAGTAACTGTAGAATTCTAAACAGAAAATAAGGGATTACCTTAATAATATGCATGAGTTTGGAAAGATTGCTGTTAACTGTTTTTTGATAATAATTGTAGAGCACAAAAACTTTTAGTACAATGACTCAGGCAACAGAAAGTAGAAAAGGTTATTGCCAAGCTTAGAGAGCCTATAATAAATCAAAGTAAATTGAATAGTGAATTCCAAAACACCAAAGCCAACAAAACAGTACTAAATCCACCAACGAGATGAACCAGCTAGTCTGAGCAACATCAGAAAGGAAGCCACAACTTTAAAAGAGCCACCAAATATTTTATTAAATCCGCAAACGGACTGGTTTTAAGCACAAAGATTCGCTATTTGCTTTTTTGTCTGATCCAGGCAGTATAGATGTCATCGATGCATAATAAAATGGTCCCAGAACTATTGTACATATAACTAGACCAATTAAATAAATTAGTCAAATAAAATTGAATAATAAGATAAACAAGAATACCATTTAAAGGAAACATGTGCTGTAACCATTTAGCATTTATTAAAATACTTTTTTAAAACATCTGTATAAACACTATAGTAAAAACAAAATATAAAAATGTAGAAGATAAAGTGTAAAAAAACTTTGTGCAACTTTATGTTTAAATTTGAAATATAAAATCTTATTGAAATCCTTATTAAGTTGGACTTGGTTATAACTTACAAGCTTTCTTCTTTAAAATTGGCACTATAGATGCATTATCATTGATGCCAGGTGTATGTGCGTCATCTAATCTTAAAATCCTTATTAATTCCTTCACATATAAGATATCCTTCCAGGGCTTATTTTGGTGACAAGCTGCAGACCTAAACAGCAGAGAACATTTTAATGAAGAGTATGCAAATGGTAGTCAATAGGTGAGTGCGTTCTAATTTAAAACTCCTGATCAGTTATTATCTCCAACAGATAAAGTGGAGTGAACATCACTGCTAGAAATTGAAAATTAGAAATACTCCTAAGCTGGCCTCCATCAGCCCCTTCAACCACCACTGCGCCACAAAACATCAGAGTGTGGATTGGTACTTCTTTTCATTGATCAATGTAGGCTAATGCAATTGTGCTGTAAGAACCTTAAGAGTAAATTTATCTAAAAAGGTAAGTGGGGAATGATTTAAACATAACTCAGCTTGGACACAGCATTGTATGAGCAGAGCCAGTCAGGCTGTATATTAATTACATAGACGTCAGTTAGGCTGTGCATATCATACATTGGAAAATTGACTTTATGCCGAATATGAGACCTATAGGAATAAAAAAATAATGAGAAAGACATACATGTGTCAATATAGACTGATAGTACACTTCAGATTGTCCTTAGATATAATATTCATCAAATTAGCACAGCATTTGATTTCATGTAAACTAACTAAAGATAGTACACTTCAGATAGGCAGTATTTAGATATATTTTTTGTTAAAATAGTGCAGCAATTGAATTCTTATAAACCAGCTAAAGAAAGTGTACAGTTCTTATAAGAGTCTCATGTCTTCTACACCCAGGTTCTGCAATTTCTCACTAAAGCTCAGAGGTTTACTTGCAAATGTCAATGCCTATCACATCTTATATCAATTACTTAAAGGTATACTACATCCCTTATTAGAAATTAAGGTTGGATATCTCTTAGGCTATATGTAATATAAAACTCTTTATGAAGTTGATTGAAGCATTTAACTTACTGTTCTAGTTAGTCATGTGACAATGTGCAACATTGAAGAAAGCCCAAATGAAAGAAATTCACGTTAACTATAAACATCATGTACAATCATTGAATCTGAGTGGTTTTGCTTTGAGACTATGGTGTCTAGAACAGTAGCCATTACTGGTACATACTGACTCACCATTGTTATCAACAACTCTGAAAGGCAACAAGTCCTGAACCACCTTACTTGAAAAATTAGTATTAGGTCCTGAAGTTAAAGCTAATGGCTCAGCTCTTGGACTACTAATAGGCCATTTTACAGAAATCTCAGGCATCTTGGACTGATAGTCATCTCAGGCATACAGGCATAACTGGGTAACTTCAATACGTATTTACAATATAAATAATATAAATATTAATTTTTCTAACTTTTGATAGCGACAATATTTCTGTAGTAACATATAGCAAGGGAACTTAGATGTCTGGAGCTTGTTTATTTCTTACTGCATTATTTCTATTTTATTACCTTCTATTTTTCTAGCCACATGTGGAGGAATAAATTCAGATCAAACTTCACCCCCCATGCTCCTATCAGGTGAAATGTCCTCCAACATACTTCCCCAGTTATCAGCACGGACCAGGTGCTGGCAGCACTGGCTTAAGCTAAGACTATCACCTCCATGGGACCTGACAACATCCCCAGCTGCCTCCTGAACAGTCTAAAACATGAATTATCAGGGTCGCTTGAGGCATTCTTCAACTACATCCTTAAAACATGCAATATTCCAAGTGAATGGAGGACCACAACAGTTCCTCCACAAGGGTGGACCATCAGATAGATCCAGGAAATTATAGACACATTCATCTAATATGTCTAATATGCAAAGCCATAGAATGAATTATCATAGAAATGATAAACACGGACACTGACAACCTATAGACACTTAAGGGAAGGTCATGCCTATTTAACCAGGTATACTTCTTTGAGAGGGTCACCAAGGTAATATACATGAGTAAAACAGTACATACTGTGTATCTTGACATAGTTAAGGCATTTGATACAATACTGCCACTCAGGCATTGTTGACAAGCTCTCTGAGCTAGGCAGAACCCCCTACATAACTTACTGTATTGCAAGCTGGCCCACAGACAGGACCCAAGAAGTTAGGGTCAATGAGACCACCTAAGCCAAGAGGCTGTGCTAGTCTTGTTCCAGTTTGACATCCACTGAAAAGTCAAGTCTAATGTTCAAGGTGTCTGACTCACCAATTTCACAGATGACTGTAAATTGGGAACTATAATAGACTCCCCTCCAATCAACAACATCTTGCAAGAGAGTCAGTCTGGCTTTTGGCCAACATGTAGCTAAGATGTTAAGAAAATCATTCAATGTCATCCAACTCATTGATAAGTATATGGCATCCAGCTCCAAGGAAGTTATAGTACCAGTCTATTAGCCCTTATCAGACCTGTCATTGAATACAGTGCCCACTTTGGTATATATCTAACCAGACACTTGCAACAGTTGGAATATCCACAAAGGTTTCTCACCAGAAGAATTAAGGGCGCAAATACTCTGTCCAGCACTGATGGCCTAAAGGCTCTGTCTCTGCATTCAGTCTCCTACAGGCTGCTGAGAGGGGATCTTTGCCTGGTTTACGTAACCCAGATGGAACTATTGTACATGCACAAAACAAACAGCACCAGAAACACTACATCCAGGGATCTGAACTTCACTTGTTACATAACAGAATGTGCGAGAGAGACAAATATCTGTCCCAAAGGATCCCCACACTATGGAAAAGTTTTCCCATCCATGTAAAATACAGTTGCACAAATAGGCTTGTAAGGACCCTAGTGGTCGTTAGACTAGTAACAACCTATGAACACCTCTGCAATTATCTATCTGTCCATCTATCTATCTATCTATCTATCTATCTATCTATCTATCTATCTATCCATGTGTGTGTGTTTTTGTATATATCCCACAGCAACAGCAGGGAAAAGGCAAAATGCCCTTAATCTTGTTATTGCCAGTCTCATACAAAAACATTTAGACAGTGGTGAAACAAGAATCAAACACATTGCCAATCCCCATTTCAAATAAACCATTTTTTTGACTATGACTCTGGACCCATATCTATATATATATATATATATATATAAATATATATATATATATATATATATATATATATGATGTTTATACTTTCTAATAGTGTTTATTGGTCAAAAGAGATTCATAATTGTTTAGCTTATTTTATCTTTCTCTTGATTTGTTTGGAAAAAGACTCACAGTTCTCAGTATACATATAAGATACTGGTGGTATATATTTTTTTCACATTTGCTTAATGTGAATGAGTTAAAGATTTTCAAATATTATGCTTCCCAAAATTCCTACAAAACTAATTACTTACTTTAAACAAGAAACAATGTAATGTATACAAAGCAGTCCTATGAATAAGCATAATCTATATCAAAACATGTGGTTGGAAATCTTTGAATTTCTTTTCCCATTCCTTTTATGTGTGCTGCATTGCATGTTTTTCTCTTCTCATATGTAGTACATTTGTTGGAGCATAGACTCGGTGCTTAGTGACCTGAGTATACCATGGTATTCCCCAGTGTCTTTTTAAGTCGAACAGTGGTATCTGTTTCCTTCTAGTCAAGTTAAGTCATAAAAGCAGTAGCATCCAGCAATAAAGGATGCATTTGATGTCACAAAATAGCAGGAATCCTGGTAGTTGTTAGTTAAAACAAACATAGCCCTGTATTTTAAAACCATAAAAGGAATATCTCAGATCTAAATACTACAAAAAGACCTTTTGACATAAAAGGAGTAAATGAAAAGGCTTCAATTCAAAATGTGTTTTGGCAGAAAAACTTTAATATAGTATAGATGGTATTTTTTAAAACAAAGAAATCATAAAGTGCTTTATTCCTGTTGCCTGTGAAATACAGAACTAAAATATGCCAAAATGCTGAAATGCTGGTGTGTGTGTGTGTGTGTGTGTGTGTGTGTGTGCGTGCGTGCGTGTGTGTGTGTGTGTGTGTGTGTGTGTGTGTGTGTGTGTGTGCTTGCACTAACTCTGAGCACACTACAAAAAAGTTACATGTGAAAAGATGAAAGATAGCACAAAATTTAATGAAATGGCTGCCGCAGGTGCCCTGAAGTTAAATTATCCTGTAGTAGAGGCAGAAAAAGCATTTGAGCATTGTTACTGAAAGCATTTGCAAGGTCATTACCAAGCTCTAGATCCTCTGTGCCTCTTAATTCTCAAATGGTAAAAATGCTTCTTTTGTTCCAAATAATCCATTCAGCACATTCAGAACTGTAGATGCAGACAGTATGCTGTATCACTGACAATGCCCTATTAAAGTTATCACAATGAAAGTTATTAGGAGTCAGGATGCTCCTAACAGGATAAGTGGACCACTAAATGATTAGTGTACCCTTGGAGCATCAACCATTACATGCTACATAAATGCAAGGAGATGATGTCCTTGATAGTAAATGTGGCATTCTGGGAGACCTAATGTATAAGCAGCATTAGCTATGCAGTATTTGTACAAACCAGCACACAAGTTGCAAGAAAACAGTTGCTGCCTCCTAAGATAGAAACCACCCTCTGTTGAGTTGTATGGGGGAGGTGATACCTTAGCAGCCGGTAACCAGAGAGAGAATAAATGCAGTGGTAGACCTTTGGTCATATATGCACAGCTTTACCATGTCCCTTCTGTTCCCATGGAGTAGCATCTATGTATGCCATACTGTTTATCTTATACATGCAGTGTGGCCTTTCTATGTTGTATGCCATGGTCAACTTTGAACAGGAGTCATGCTAGTACGTGCTGTTCATCCTGGCTTTAGCATTGCTCTCTTGCTACCCTGTAAACATACACTGTCTAATGTGGAGAATGTCAGATGCCGAATGTCTGCTACTGTATGGATGAGACAGCAGGACTACAAACAGCCTTGCAGCAGGAGCAACAGAAGATAATGGGTGGCATTCAGGACAAATGGAGAAAAAAACACCTGCCTGTCTTCCTCCTCACTGTACACAATGCACATGTGGCATATTCAGTATAACTCCCTTTCACACAAAATAATATTTTCATATATTGACATACTTGTTCTGTGCTACTTCTTGCATTGGATGCCCTGTAGTGTGGTCACTACACCTTCAGGTAAATCCATGTGGCTTGACTCCCCAAAAGCCCTGAATAAGTTTAACTGCCATGTCATGGACTCCTTTGTCATGCATTCTAATGCTCTTTGGTTACACATTCTTGATTTTACTTTTTCCCCTTGGTTATGCATTCTTAGTACCCATTCTCTTTGGTAACACCATTTTGATTGCCCTTTCTATTTTGTCAGCATAGTTTAACAACAAAACCTTTGACATCTTGCACACATCTGTCACTGCAGCTAAGGGACTGACATGCATAGCTACTTGTTACTCAGAAATCTTTAGGTCAGTTTCCAAATTCAATTTACTTCTGGAAGATTTCTTGCTTCAAGCTGTATAATCTAACCTTGTTTTTATGAAGTCTTTATTTTTATTTATTTTTTTTTACCTGGGTAGAACACTGATTGAATTCAGAGATGTAGCTAGGTCATCCATCCCCCACTGCTGGTTCCTCCACTACTAACCCCTTAGTTCTTCAAGTGAAGACAAAAAAAGAGTAAAAAGGATACAAAGGATGTCAGTTTACTGTAAGAAGCTTATTGCTCCATCAGCTTCCATACAGCCAAATGCAGAACCACCCCCAGCTATTCAAGTGAACACCAAAAAGGATCATGCTCCAAAAAAGCACTTTGGCTTACAATAAGAAGCTGAAGCCCCTGTCAGCTCTTCAGATGAACAGCAAAAAAAAAAAAAAAAAGAAAAAAGTACTTCCACATACACTAGAAACCAAGTTGGTAATTTTGTACCAGTCAGCTTCCGACAGATAGTACACTTCTACTTACTGTCCATACCAGCATTTCAATACATAGGTAAAGAATGCTGAAGTAGCAGGAACAATCAATCTCGCCCCCTATCACTTTGCATCTGGAATAGTTGCCCCCTTCACCCCATCCTTGCTACACTACTGATCAAATCT
Source organism: Protopterus annectens (assembly GCF_019279795.1). Lineage (NCBI taxonomy): Eukaryota > Metazoa > Chordata > Ceratodontiformes > Protopteridae > Protopterus > Protopterus annectens. The sequence goes on from NC_056725.1 coordinate 1,730,457,264, forward strand.
GAGCATTTGCATGCTCATGCTGGGTAGCATACATTTTAATAACTGAAACGTAAGATTCAAGATATAACTAAATTATACAGTAGAGTGACATAACATAGATGTAAATAATTACATATCTATAAGCAGATTTAAAATGAAATATGATCAGGTGTATAAAGTACATAACACAGGTGTGATAGGTGAAGGAAATATGGTCTAGCCAAAAGAATGGACATAATATATACAAGTGTGGTGGGAGATTTTAACAGTAAAGAGAGTAGAAACTGTAAAATACTAAGAGCTGTGATAGAAGAGCTAATAACACAAGAGGCTGATATTAGATGTAAAACATGGAATGGAGAGGACAGATGGGGAGCAGTGGGTATGAGTTTATAAGTTATAGAGGTTAGGAGATAAAGCAGCCAAGGTTTTCTGAGAGGAATATAATAGTGTAACCACAAAGTTAGGTGACATGACCTGTGCTCTGATGTGCACTTGTACTGTTCAGTTAGGTATTGTGTGCACTGGAGGAATTCCCTGGTCAATCTCAGTAAGAAGCTGAGATCCCTCATAAAATCCTCCAAAGCTAGTTACGAAAACAAAATTGCCACTGACTCTAAAAACAACCACAAAGCATTCTATAGCTATGTCAAGAATCTTAATGGCAACACTCAGATCTGCTCTGAGTTACAGCACAATGTTTTCTGAGAGCAAGCTCCAGTGCAACTCCCATCTTAGGGCCAAGCCCCCAACAATCAAACATATACATACATATATAAATATATATATATATATATATATATATATATATATATATATATATATATATATATATATATATATATATATATATATATATATATATATATATATATATATATATATATATATATATACTAACTCCAGGGCTGCACAAACATGAAGAAGAGTGAAGTGTCCCAAAGCACAGGCTCACTAATGGTACACATTTAGAACCCATGGAGATTTGCTATAGAAAACATTCATCGGCATTCTGTTGCTTAGAATCTTGTGATTTGAGCTCATGGTGCTCAGAAGATCTACTCTTGATTGCTTGCAGATATACCTAGAATAAGAGTAACATTTTCAGTAACTGCACAGTAGAAACATGTCACTAATGTAATGCCGCTCGTTTCAACTTGCAAGCTGTATTAGTCAAATGTCATTGTTAGGATAAGAAAGCACTGCACATATGTATATGTGTGTGTGTGTGTGTGTGTGTGTGTGTGTGTGTGTGTGTGTGTGTGTGTGTGTGTGTGTGTGTGTGTGTGTGTGTGTGTGTAGATATATATATATATATATATATATATATATGTGTGTGTGTGTGTGTGTGTGTGTGTATATATATATATATATATATGTGTGTGTGTGTGTGTGTGTGTGTGTGTGTGTGTGTGTGTGTGTGTGTGTGTATATATATATATGTATATGTGTGTGTGTGTGTGTGTGTGTGTGTGTGTGTATATATATATATATATATATATATATATATATATATATGTGTGTGTGTGTGTGTGTGTGTGTGTGTGTGTGTGTGTGTGTGTGTATATATATATATATATATATATATATATATGTGTGTGTGTGTGTGTGTGTGTGTGTGTGTGTGTGTGTGTATATATATGTATGTGTGTGTGTGTGTGTGTGTATATATATATATATATATATATATATATATATGTGTGTGTGTGTGTGTGTGTGTGTGTGTGTGTGTGTGTGTGTGTATATATATATATGTGTGTGTGTGTGTGTGTGTGTGTGTGTGTGTGTGTGTGTGTGTGTGTGTGTGTGTGTGTGTGTGTGTGTATATATATATATATATATATATATATATATACACATATATATTGCTTAATTTTATTGATGTCATGCTTTTTATTTTACTTTTTTCTATGCTGACCATTGTATTGATTTTTTTGTTTTGTTTGTAATAGTAGACTTCAAAGATGTATGCACTTATGTACAACACAATGCAACTATTTGTGTATATAATCATTCCGATTTGAATTTTATATTGCAAGAAGTTATACCTGTCATCTAATTTGCTGATTCTTTTGCTCATCATATAGTTTACGTAATATCATCACAGAATCTCAAACCTGCATTTATATTTCTATAGATGTGATTTGCATTTTTATGTATTATGTCTGATTCCTTTTTTCAAATGAATTGGAAAAAATCCTGTGCTTATTTCACATATGCATGTTTGTGCATGTATACATGCATTTATTTCTTAAATTATTTGAATATGATTATAACGGCTGTGTGCTTATCCAAAAGAATCTATTTCAATCATTGCCTGGAAGTTAAATTCAGAACTACAGGTTAAGAAATAATACATTTGTGTCAATGAACTACTTAGACTAGCAAAATATGCTGCTTAATGGGGAAAAACAAAGAGGGTGTGGTAAGTAAAAACCAAAATTATGTACATTAAATAAGATGCCTAGTCTTATCTCTCTCTACCTCTTAGCACAAGTAAAATGGATAAAGCCACAAATAATGAAGGGACAAAAGCCCAAAGATAGGGAGACATTTTAAACATTGTTCTCATAAACTTAGAAAGTTGCTATAATAACAGGTTTTGCATTAGTATGCATTTTTGGTAGGATATGAAGTCTGAAACTGAAATATCTTTCATTATATAGTGACTTCAGTGCTCAGTGATTTGCCAGAAAACCACAGGTCTTTTAAAAACAGAACAAAAATGGGATACAAAAATCTGGGTATTCTGCTAAAATCTGGACAGTTAAGAGGTATGCAATTAGTTATACTGGTATCCTTTTATGTTTGCTCACAGACAATGCCTGAAATCTGTCCTTACAATCAATGCATTATAAATTTAAATAAATGAACAATAAAATTAAAGAAAGTAAGAAGATAAAATTAGGATTTCTAAAACCAAGAAAATTAAGAAAACCTATTTATCCCATCTGTACTATGTTACCAGATAAATGTGCTACCTCCAGCCCACCTCAAGTACTGTGGCTCCTGAAGCATTCCGACGCCCTAATGTGAGAGAGAACAGCTCCAAGTTTCCTGCATACCGGAGGGATGGGGCAATTCTATAAACTGTTGTGGGGAGGCACTTCTGTGATGCTCTGCTCTTCCATCAGTACTTATATTTGGTAAGCAGCCTTTGATAAACAGGATTTGTGGAACATAGCTGCCTCTGTGGTTACAACCCAGGTGACCCATGTTTGATAAGCAGCCTTTGATAAACAGGATTTGTGGAACATAGCTGCCTCTGTGGTTACAACCCAGGTGACCCATGTTTGATAAGCAGCCTTTGATAAACAGGATTTGTGGAACATAGCTGCCTCTGTGGTTACAACCCAGGTGACCCATGTTTGATAAGCAGCCTTTGATAAACAGGATTTGTGGAACATAGCTGCCTCTATGGTTACAACCCAGGTGACCCATGTTTGGTAAGCAGCCTTTGATAAACAGGATTTGTGGAACATAGCTGCCTCTGTGGTTACAACCCAGGTGACCCATGTTTGATAAGCAGCCTTTGATAAACAGGATTTGTGGAACATAGCTGCCTCTGTGGTTACAACCCAGGTGACCCATGTTTGATAAGCAGCCTTTGCTAAACAGGATTTGTGGAACATAGCTGCCTCTATGGTTACAACCCAGGTGACCCATGTTTGATAAGCAGCCTTTGCTAAACAGGATTTGTGGAACATAGCTGCCTCTGTGGTTACAACCCAGGTGACCCATGTTTGATAAGCAGCCTTTGATAAACAGGATTTGTGGAACATAGCTGCCTCTGTGGTTACAACCCAGGTGACCCATGTTTGATAAGCAGCCTTTGATAAACAGGATTTGTGGAACATAGCTGCCTCTGTGGTAACAACCCAGGTGACCCATGTTTGATAAGCAGCCTTTGATAAACAGGATTTGTGGAACATAGCTGCCTCTGTGGTTACAACCCAGGTGACCCATGTTTGGTAAGCAGCCTTTGATAAACAGGATTTGTGGAACATAGCTGCCTCTGTGGTTACAACCCAGGTGACCCATGTTTGATAAGCAGCCTTTGATAAACAGGATTTGTGGAACATAGCTGCCTCTGTGGTTACAACCCAGGTGACCCATGTTTGATAAGCAGCCTTTGATAAACAGGATTTGTGGAACATAGCTGCCTCTGTGGTTACAACCCAGGTGACCCATGTTTGGTAAGCAGCCTTTGATAAACAGGATTTGTGGAACATAGCTGCCTCTGTGGTTACAACCCAGGTGACACATGTTTGATAAGCAGCCTTTGATAAACAGGATTTGTGGAACATCGCTGCCTCTGTGGTTACAACCCAGGTGACCCATGTCTGGTAAGCAGCTTTTGATAAACAGGATTTGTGGAACATAGCTGCCTCTGTGGTTACAACCCAGGTGACCCATTTTTGATAAGCAGCCTTTGATAAACAGGATTTGTGGAACATAGCTGCTTCTGTGGTTACAACCCAGGTGACACATGTTTGATAAGCAGCCTTTGATATACAGGATTTGTGGAACATAGCTGCCTCTGTGGTTACAACCCAGGTGACCCATGTTTGATAAGCAGCCTTTGATAAACAGGATTTGTGGAACATAGCTGCCTCTGTGGTTACAACCCAGGTGACCCATGTTTGATAAGCAGCCTTTGATAAACAGGATTTGTGGAACATAGCTGCCTCTATGGTTACAACCCAGGTGACCCATGTTTGGTAAGCAGCCTTTGATAAACAGGATTTGTGGAACATAGCTGCCTCTGTGGTTACAACCCAGGTGACCCATGTTTGATAAGCAGCCTTTGATAAACAGGATTTGTGGAACATAGCTGCCTCTATGGTTACAACCCAGGTGACCCATGTTTGGTAAGCAGCCTTTGATAAACAGGATTTGTGGAACATAGCTGCCTCTGTGGTTACAACCCAGGTGACCCATGTTTGATAAGCAGCCTTTGATAAACAGGATTTGTGGAACATAGCTGCCTCTGTGGTTACGACCCAGGTGACCCATGTTTGATAAGCAGCCTTTGATAAACAGGATTTGTGGAACATAGCTGCCTCTATGGTTACAACCCAGGTGACCCATGTTTGATAAGCAGCCTTTGATAAACAGGATTTGTGGAACATAACTGCCTCTGTGGTTACAACCCAGGTGACTCATGTTTGGTAAGCAGCCTTTGATAAACAGGATTTGTGGAACATAGCTGCCTCTGTGGTTACAACCCAGGTGGCCCATGTTTGATAAGCAGCCTTTGATAAAGAGGATTTGTGGAACATAGCTGTCTCTGTGGTTACAACCCAGGTGACCCATGTTTGATAAGCAGCCTTTGATAAACAGGATTTGTGGAACATAGCTGCCTCTGTGGTTACAACCCAGGTGACCCATGTTTGATAAGCAGCACAGGCACCTGCCGGGGCTGGCATGAGCAGGAGAATGAATGATAAGCCTCCATCTGATCACCTTTTCCTGGGGAAAGAGTGGGATGGTGTGTTAACTGGGGTTGTTAAGCACGCCCTAGTATAGACTAGGGAGCTTATTTGCAATTGTGGAAGAGAAAATGCAAGCAGGAAGGAGGCATTGACATGCCTGGCCGGGCAGCAGGATGCTTCCAGTGGCCATACCTCATTGTAACTCAGGCCTAGAAATGCATATCAACACACAGGAGGGCTAAGGGCTATAGCTCATTAAATTACAGCATTCTGACTCTGCTAACAGCAGCAGCAGTGGTGACTTCTAGCTCACCTGTACACATCTGGTGGGAAAGCACCATCTTCACAACATTGAGAGGGTTGAATAGCAAGGTCACCATACAAACACTCCAGATAGAAACATAAGGATACACTGAAAAAACAGCTTAGGAGAGCCATGATGCACTGGTGTCAGCCATACCTCTCAACTCTACAGATTTTTTTAGAATGTCCAGATTTGAATTTTGCCTCATATTTTTGGTCTGTTCCTCATGACATTTATGATTTTCTGGATTTTTGTGGCAAATCAGTGAGAATTGAAGCCACTAAATAATAACAGCCATTTGAGTTTCAGAATCCATATTCTTTAGAAAATGTATGGTAACACATGACCTTTTATTCTAGCAACATTCTAAGTTTATAAGAGCAATATTTAAAATGTGTCCCTATTTTTGTGGCTTCGTCTCCCTATTATATTTGGCTTTGTCCAGATTTTTTGTGCTACAAGGTTGAGAGCTACGGAGTCAACTGATAAATCTAACCATAAGGGGAGCCTGATTTCCAGTTTCTTTGCTATCAAAATCCCTTCTAATACTTTCCTGTACTTGAAGATAATCAGAGTGAGTGAGAATAATCTGTCTAATCCAGCCCCATTGATCCAGCCCATGTTACTCTTACCCATCTGTTTCCAGCTGACGGCCACTAGTAGAAGCCGATGTTTTTATGTCCTCACATCTGGAGACCTAACCTCCTTTTGCACTGACAGCCACTACTCCTTAAAGAAAACAAAACCAAGTGCTTGAAGGTGGCAGTTGGATTTTGAAAAGGACAACACGTCTTAACAGAGGAATTCCTGTTTTTTTTTTTTTTATTTCACTAGGGGGGTTCTACCATTTGTATACTAATCCGAAGTGCATAAAGGCTAATGTGGAAATATTGAGAAAGTTATTCCAGAAGGTATGAACACTTACACACCAACAGTCCATGGAATAAACCAGTTTCATCTAAGTAGGATTAGCAAAACATCTGGAACAAGTCAAACACAACTCTGGAGAAGTATTTAAATACAGTGGTAATTGAAACGATGGCTTCTTTGGCCATTCTCTGCAAGTCTACTGTAATTTTGTTCTGGCTTTCAGAGATTATGATAGCCATAATTTAATTTGGCTGTTAGAAGAATAGCTATCAGTAGAAGTTGCTATCACTGAGAAATAGAGTTGCCAGGATAAAAAGTCTACTATAGTTCCTAAGTACAAAGGAAGTTATATTCTACTGCTCAGTCCAGTAAAACACTTTCACTGCCTACTGGTTACTCCAAAGACTACATGTATTCCAACCTTAATGTGCCCTAAATCCTACCAAGTATGCCCCATGACTCTATCATGACAAGTATACATATACATTCTCAGAGAATATTCTCAGACTTTAATTAATTCCACAGGTTGAATGTTCAAAGGACTCATTGTTTTAAAGGTTGTGCCATGTATTAGATGCATTTCTGCACATATTTTGTATGATTTATGATTTGCTATGCTGTTATGAAGTCTTACAAGATGCTGTCAGGGCATATAAGTGTAAATTAGAGAGCCAAGTTTACTCTTCTGTGTGGGAGCCTGTGGTATGGTTTCTTCCTACTGAAAAGTGGTGGATGCCTTTTCCATTGCAGAGAAATTTCTAACTTCTGGAATTGGTCCACTCAATAAGAATTCCATGTATGTACAAAAATACTAAATAGCTTTGCTGGTTTGACAAAAATATACTTTTAATACTCAAGACTTTTGATAAGAATAACAACATAGCCCCTTCCGGTTTTCAGCTCCTGTTATAAGGATGAAAAGTTACTATACATTAATTCTCTCTTGACATCGGGTGATCTAGTGAATACCTAAATATTTGTGTTTCTGAGATAAAAGTCTAGACTAAAGGTTTCTGAGATTATCTGATTACTCCTGTATGCACTTATTTAAAAGAAAAGTGATTTCCTGTTATTAAATGACATCTCTAACATGTACCAAATTGCTGTAAGATGTTGAAAAGTGCTGGAAGACCGATACGGAAGTTTGTTGTCTATAAGACACAACTCACTGTTTATAAGCTACAGGTATAAACATTCCAAAGGTTAGTCTTAGCACCTCTATGGACTGCATTATCCCTGAAGTATGATGCATGATTTAAGGACAGCTGTAAGGGGAACCCTGACAAGTACCTCTGAAGAGTTCAAATGAGACAGAAATTGGTGCATTAGTGCAGACTTGGGCTACAAGTGAAGCATATAATAGTTTAAACATGCCATCAGACTGGTCGGTTATATAATACTTCTCTGGTACATGCAAGATGAAGTGTCAATATTCAGAATCTTGTTTTGGAAGTGGACAAGTAGTGCCATTTGTGGAGCTTGTTGCATCTTTGCCCAGTGAAACACACAGACCCATAATTAGAACAGATATAGACTCCACTTTTGTATTAGTTAAACTACTGCAGCATCAAGCTTGTCATCTTAGATAGTCTGAGCAGTACCCTGGCAAATAATGTGATTTTGAAAGAACAGAAGCAAAATAAGTTGGTAATGTTTTGGCTGGGCTGTCCCTATATTTTAAGATAAAGAACATGCTTTGATCACTATCCAGGAAAGTTTTGATAGTATATCTAGTGTTACTGATTACTGCAGAACCCATTGCAGGATGTAAGTAATTGCTGTAAAAAAGTCTGCAGCTATGCCATACGGCAGGCATGGTAATGTGGAAATGAGTTGTTAACATATTTTATTTCAGCCTGTAAAGGTAGACGTTAACATTCTCCCTGTCACTGTGGCTAGATGCAAGTTTAAATAACATTATCCAAGAAGCTTGCTATGTTTTATGTCTCAGCAGGGGGCAGTGGAGCTTTGTTTAGGCACTGACAATGCTCCATCATAGTAGGATTAATACACTGGGACATACCCCTTGAATCAGTAAGTACCCAACCTTCTTTTCAACCTTAGATACCCTTAGTCTGGCAACTAGTAGTGTGTCTGAGGCAAGCTGTGTAATATGGTCTGAGTTTCCCATGTTTGTTGAACAACTGTATATAATACACAATTGTTTTGAATTTTTGTTTTATTTGTTTAACCCCCCAAAAGGTCTTTATGTTCCCATCTTGACTAAACCTAACTTTCTTTCGGTCTTCCATTGCCAATCTCTCTATCGATCACCCTGAAGTTTTCACCTTTCTTATCCCTATCTTTCTCTTTCATCCCCAACACTGCTCCTCTAACTAACCTATATCCTTAATCATCTACTATTAATACCCCCTCCCAAAGCTTTTGACTAAAAACTCTTCTTCAAGTGCATTTGAAGAAGAGTTTTTACTCGAAAGCTTTGTGATTTTATTTGTATTGGTTCTCGATTAAAAGTATTCATCGGACGTTGGACTTCTGGGTTTTTTTGTAACTGTGTGTTTATTGTACTTTGAAGCCCTTCAGCAGCCTGAGGAGATTATTTTTAGATATTGTCTGTGAACACATGACTGCTGCTATCCAATCTATGATCAGCAATGCCATGGAAGGCTCTGATAATAAATGGCATGTGTCATGTGACACCGTATGTAGATTAAATGACTACAACACTGAAATGCAAAAGCAATTATCCATCATATTACAACACTTGTTTTTTCCATCATTTGCACCTGCTACCCATGACAAGTACCACTTTTTAACAGTAACACTTGGAAAACAGGTAACATCACTTTCCAGTATCTAAAAGAAAGGAAAGCATCCTTTCTTGCTCAAAATACCAATGGAGTTTCATTTTTAATGATTATATTTTATGGATTTCTTCCCTCTGATGATACTAATGGCAATGCCAAAACAGAGACATCCAGAAGGCTCTAAGAGTATAATCTTGCTTATTTTAGGATACTGCTAAGTATAGCTTATATCACCTTCCTACGACTGTAAAAATGAAATGCATTGTATTTTTTCCTGAAAGATAGAAAACTGTTCATCATACTTCTCACCTTAGGTCTACAGTTCTAGAGAAACAGAGGCATCTGTTTTGATCATGAAGCTTTTTTTCCTGGAATTTATAATTCATATAATATACGGTAATTCTAATGACCCTATACAGCATCATATTTTGTTACTGCTGTGGAAAGAAATGTGATGTTGAGAGGTTTGAAATCTCCTATTATGACATTGTCAAGTGCCTTAGTGGTGCACCAAAACTTTCTCACTATTCCACTACCTATGTAAATTATTACTAAACTCAAAAACACCCCAGTTTGATATTTTCCCTTCAAACACCATACTATAAATACATTAAATGTTATTGTATTTTATTTTTAATTCATCTCTTGTTTCTTATGTGAAAATACTATGTTCACTTCAAAAATATTAAAATATATTTAACAGTCATGTAAATAAGCTCATATATAGATGTTTTTACCCTGCAATTATTAATGTACATCACGTGTAACTTAAATAGGGAGCTTTTCTCCTGGCCCTCTGCTGAAAATGGGTTTTACCCAGCTGGAGTTTTCCCAGTCAAAAAAGACAAATAAAATAAATATCTTTGAGTATGTCTAGTACAATAAAGTGATTACCCTCCCATGCATGGTAAATGAGCTGCTCTTCAGTAAGCCATATTGAAACTAAACAGCAAATATTGTCCAGTATCCCCACTGCCCTTTTTGGGATATCTGTACAACTAATACAAAGAAATATGGTAAAGCATTTAGTATCCATAGTCTCATGATACAGTAACAGCCTCTTTTCTAAGGTCGAATCAATGTATGTCACATTTAGTTTCAAATGGCTCTGAGAACAGTGCTAATTTTAGGTAAGGAATGCTAGAAAGGAGGCCCAACTCTATAACCTTTCATAAGGTACTTGTTGCCTTGATGTGCACCAATAACTAGATAAGTAAAACCTTGCTGAGTCATTTAAATTGCTGGAATAAGTATGGATATAGTTGAACCTATAACAGTGTGAATTATATGCATAATGCTATAATTACCTTGTATGCATGATGATGCTTTACAGTAGCTACTCCAAATGAATATCAACTCTGGACCTGGCTGTTAGTTGTGACCATAACCAAATACTGGTATACATATATGGTATATATCTTTAAGGCTAAAGCGTTAGATAAAGTGATTTGCATGTCATCCGATACGCTGAAATTATAGATTTATCAGTTCAAATATAGATCTCCTAGAGGTTAGATTGAATTTCTTCCCTCTGTGTGCTTTTTATTGGTCCTTTCAACATGTCATAGTATAAGACAGTGAGGAAATATATCTGCATTGGTTGATAAATAAATTTGCTGTCAACAGTCTCTTGAGCTACATCAGTCTAATTATCAGTTGACATATGTCTCAGTTGTACTCTCCTGGAATTCTTTCATTACAAGGAAGTTTGGTTGAAAATTAGAAGCTCTGGATTTAGAAATGGGATTTATCTCTTTCAGTAAGAATATTAGTTGAAAAGTATGAAAAAGATCAGTGTGCCACACTCCTGTATTCTGTTGGGGTAGAAGCCATAAATGTATTTAACTTGTACACCTTTCTTAAAGAAGAGAAAAATAGAAAACAGGAATTAGAGAAAAGACCCTTAATTAAAATCAGCTCACAAAATTGTCATATATTAAACATTTGTTCTTTACAAAAACAGAAGGTCCTACACAGGCTATAGATACATGAGGTCTAGAACAGAAGAAAAGATCAAAAGACAGTGAGCTTGGCGGGAAATATGATTCACTAATAAGGGACACAATAATAAATGTGTGCCTTGTAGCTCAAGGATTAGTGCACTGGTCTACTAAAACAAAGGTCATGAGTTAAAATCTCGTCAAGGCCTCTGTTTGTCCTTATCAGGCCCCAGTGGCCTAATGGGTAAGGTATTGGCTTCCTAAGCCAGAGATTGTGGGTTTGAGTCCCATCTGGGGTGATATAATGGGACTGGGGGTTGGTATAATGGTTGAGGTATTTGCCTCATCGACACAAAGTACAAGGTTTGATTCTCATCCTTGTAAGGTAAATTGGCTAGGCTTAAAATGGGCCACAGGAGTAGCTAGCCTAGTAATTAGCTATGAACCTGTGGAATGAGAAATGATGAAACAAGGTCATGCTAGTAAGAAAAAGCATACTTAACTTTATCAAAAGCTGTGAATGACGTGCAGAACAAGTGAAATTAACAGTATACATTTAAAGGAATTAACTGAGAAAATACTTGTGCATAAACAAAATTATGAGTCAAATAATAAAACAAAAATGAGAAATTAAGTCAGGATGTGTTGGAAAAGTAATGGATATGAAAAAAGGAGCAATGTGACAATGCAAAATAGAAATAAGACTAATCTCACAGTTTTGTTTCAAGCTTGTAGCAGATGTTGCTAGAAGCATAAAAAGAGGTACTGTCCAGCTTTTAAGTTTCCAAAATCTGCACAAGAATAGGGCATTTCAATAAAATGTGCACATGGAAAATGTGATATACTCAAATTAAATAAATGTTCATGCTGTTGAACAGAATCATGGAAATGAGCAGTGCCAACAAATCGCTCTGGTTTAGTGAAAAATGTAATACAGTGAAGCCCGAAAATGCATGAGAGACAGTAATACTGGTCTGAAAGGCAGATTGTTGGAATGAACCATTGACAGTGGTCTGAAAGGTAGATTGTTGGAATGAACCATTGACAGTTAATGGACAGAACAGGGAACATTTTGTCAGAAATTACTTTTAAAACTTGAGGCTAGATGACTCTAAAAGAGAGAGTGATATGTACACACTGATAAATATTCTATACACAGGATGGCACTATTAGATCAAAAATTGCTATGTTTGTTCAGAATTCTGAAGTACAACTTTCTGTTTCAGATAGTTGTGAGGTATCCTAATATTTTGGCTTTTGCAGGCTGTGATCAATAATAATAAGACTAATTCCACATTTTTTTTGCTTTCTCTCTATATTTACAACATGCAAAACTCAATTTCTTTATTTTAAACCAGGTGACTGAGGGCATAGTTTCAGCTGTCCCAGCTCATGTCACTATTGTTCTAATAATATAGCAGTTTCTTCACATGTCTGTGTGAGCAATCCCAAGAAGAAGGGATTCAACAAAGTTTATAGATGAACATGTAGCGCTACATCTAAAAGCTAACAGTAAGAGAATTAATTAATCTGGAAAGTGGCAGCATCACAAGCATAGTCATCAGATGGGCTTCCCTTGAGCTTCTTTAGCTCCCTAGTCCTATAAGCAAGACTCAGAACTGTTCAAACTTTAGTGTGATATTTAGGACTGGTCACTAAACACGAGCATTCACACTTAGCATTTGCTAGAAGGATGCATTCAGTATATAGAGCCAGTCATCAATCACTGTGCTGTGATTCATTATTAACTTGTAGCTTGACAAACAAAATTATTCAAACAGACGTGAGAGAACAAGTCCTTAAATTATGAGTGAAAAATACTTTGAAAAAAACTTTTTTAACAAAATTTGTTTGCTAGATGGTATAATGTAGACAGGTTACTAACTACTCAAGAAATACCCAGGCTTTACGGTATTACGGCATCCTTTAGTCCTGGCTGTACTAGATTTTCATTTATTTTAGAATATATTAAGACTTATCCACAAGCTTTTAATGATTCTGCTAACTCTGATATGATTTCCACACATTTAGCTCAATAACTCTTAATTTCCTGTTAGAGAGTCTCAGGTAAGCCTCATATTAAGAAGCTTTCCAAAGAAAAATCTTCGGCTCATGACTGACTACCAAGGGCATTGTATTACTTATGTTCTGACACATCTCCTTATTTTCTATAACATGTTCATGTTCATTCTAGACAAATGGTTATGACCTTTCTCCTTTCTTTGAATACATCATTTGCCATTTGTGTAAATTAAACCACATTTGATGGCTGCATCTGACTTCTCTCCAGTATCCCTTATTAATATAGAAAACTGTTCCCCAAAATATTAGCAGATAGTCTTATGGTTATGGTTTTTCTGATCTTGGATGCTCCTTTGTGATATATATCCTGTATAGAAGCCAAATATTTTCTATGACATGTTTAGAATATATTGAATGTTGCTGTGAAATTCCATTCAACGTCTGTCTTAACAACCTGACTTGTTCAAATATTTTTTTAATAAGGGATTTCATCCTTTCTTTATTTTAGCTTTTGGGGTTTCTTCTCCAGTTTCTGTAGTTGTTTTCTGATATTTATAAATACACTATGGGTAGAGTGTCACCCAATAATTACCTGCCTGATTTTTATTGTCTTTTAATGGTACTAGACAAAGATGTTCCTTAACTTGGACTATAATGAATAATACTTTCTCAGAGCAATTGTCTTGTGCCTTAGTGGGCTACTTCTGATTATATTTTTAATGAAACATTGTACCACATATAACACATTTACACATACCACAAAAATATACCCAGGTTTTATATTCCCTTCCTGAACACAATATTTTTTTGTTTCTTCTGGGAGGATGGTGATCTAGTTCCTTACATAACCAGGACTTGGACTTATCTACCTAATTTGTGCATTTAAAGACCAAACTTTATAAGTAGATGTTATCTATTTGTGTCTATTTTTAACTGACATTAATTTTAGTTGTAACATCTAAGTGGTCTGGATACAACTATAATAGTATGTAATGATGAACTGTGAGTATTTCTAAGTGAAGTATTTGTGCTGGTTTCTGGAATGTTCTGGATAACTATACTAGTATGTAATGATGAACTGTGAGTATTTCTAAGTGAAGTGTTTGTGCTGGTTTCTGAAATGTTCTGGATAACTATACTAGTATGTAATGATGAACTGTGAGTATTTCTAAGTATTTCTCTCTCTAAACTCTAATAAATCCAAAATTCTTCTCTTCGCTCCCTCCAGGGCTTGCACATTTGATAAAACAGCATTCAAAATCATAAGCCAAACAAAGTCAACCATAGAGGTGGTCCCATCTGCAAAACTCCTTGGCATCACTATAGACGAGCACCTCAAATTTGATAGCCATATACAACAAAAGATAAAGAAAACCCACCAAAAGCTAGGTATGCTCTATAAGAACAACTGCTTTCTCTCCAACTCCGCTAGACATTCCTTAGCAATTACCTATCTTCTACCATCTCTACTATATGGAGCCCCTCTCCTTACTAACCTGTCTTCTTCCATCTCCACTAAACTCGAAATCTGCTATAATAAAATCTCTAAATTTGCTACCAAATCTAAAACCTCTTCTCACCATTGTCTTTCCCTACAAACTATGAACTGGCTAGAACTCCCTAACTACCTAGACTACCTCCAACTAACCACTGCTCACAAATTAATATTCTACCCTGAAAAATGCCCAGCCCTAGCAAACATCCTTCCGCCATACACCCCAAACAGATCTCTTAGATATGAACACCAAAATTTAATCACCATCCACAAACCCAATCGCCCTGCTGGCCAGCTCCTTCTCTCCTACTCTCTTGGCAGGAAATGGAACTCTCTCCCTTCTTCTCTTAGAACAACATCTAACACTGAAGCCTTCAAAATCCAACTTTTCTCTTACTTATCCTCTAAACATAAGTGCAACTGCTTACATCCTACATAAATCTACATAAATTCCCCTTGAACCCTCTACATCCTTTCTCTTTACTCTGCCCTAATACTATCTTCTTTTCTTCTCTTTTTCTCTCTCGATCACTGCTTGATCAAACTATATTCTACTCTCAGTTTATGTACTTTCTCTCTCTCTACTCCTCATATGTAAATATTGTAAATAGCATGTAACCTTAGACCTTCTTTTCATACAGTCAAACCTGCTACTTAAAGGAAACTACTAAATCTATTGTATCTACCTTCCTGAATGATGTTGTTTGAAGTATACTGTGTGTATTTGCTTTTTTACTAACTGTATTCAATGTAATGTTATTCCAAATGTTTATATTTTATTACTATCTTTTACACTATGTAACTTAGATTGTATTTGCTTTGCTTTTGGAGCTTTTCTCCCCGGGCCTCCACTGAAAATGGGTACGTTCTGGCCCAGTGGACTTCCCCGGTAATCAAACTGGAAATAAATAATAATAAATAAATAAGTGTTCGTGCTGGTTTCTGGAATGGTCTGGATACAACTATACTAGTATGTAATGATAAACTGTGAGTATTTCTAAGTGAAGTGTTTGTGCTGATTTCGGCATGCACAAGCACATCACACTGGATAAGTCACTGGAACAGTATTCATGTAAGTCAAGCAAAATATTAATATAATTTTCCACAGATATATTGAAAGCAGTAAGTTTTTGATGCTACAGCCACAAA
Source organism: Protopterus annectens (assembly GCF_019279795.1). NCBI lineage: Eukaryota > Metazoa > Chordata > Ceratodontiformes > Protopteridae > Protopterus > Protopterus annectens. Next base: position 1,730,473,226 of record NC_056725.1, read on the forward strand.
CCAGTTCTGCAACAATTGTCATGGCAAGTTTATTTTTATTTATTTATTTTACATTTGTTGACCGGGCTAGTCTAACTGGATGTATGTCCATTTTCAGTAGAGGCCCGGGGAGATAAGCTCCACATAAAGAAGATTAACATAAAAAGATTAACATAAAAAGATTAACATAAAATGATTAACATATAATGCATGTACAGAAGTTATTTGCAGATTATTACATAACATTTCAATCGTTGAATACACAAATTATTACAGAACATTACATAAATTTGCTAGAGACTTTATTCTCAAGGAAATGTTTTTTTTTTTTTTTTTAGGATAGAATAAGGAACAGATATGGACTAGTCCATGAAAGTAAAAGTACTGGATGAGAAATACTGGGTCTGCAGTGATGATGATAGGAATGCCATTTTTGATTAGTCTGGGTTTGTACAGGGGCATAACCAGTGCATTGTCATTATTTTCTCTTAGGTTTGCTAAAGTTCTTCAGAGCAGTCAAAATACTGTATTAATGGATAGCAGTAACAATTGTTGTGGCCCCACTTCAGCCAAATACTTTAAAATGTTTGCAACCACCTGTCCCTGCAACTGCTCTGTGATGCTAGCCTTGAATAAATCAGCATAAGTATATCACTTGTAGATTGGTATTGTTCTGTGGTCCGTGGCAAGTCCCACTGTAACCACAAAGTCATTATTTAGCTTTAATGCAGTTTGTAGGTTCTGAAGTTAAGCAGTGCAGCTCCAAACTGACCCAGAGATGAAGGAATACCAGACATTAGAGTAAGCCAGCTACACAGTACCAGACCAACAAATCATAAGGTTAATAGTTTCTTCAGTTATGGGCTAAACCATCTTGCAGTAAGCTGGTGTCTGACTTTAAGATGCCAGTCTATAATGGAGAAGGAGAAGAAGGGATGCAGACATCAATGGTACAGACTGAAAGGAAGAAAGAATGAAGTGATAGTTTATGTGGCTCTAGTAATCCTGACTCTCTTAAGGTCCTTTATAGAATCTGCATCCTTTAATTTGGCCAGCAGTTTTGTATATGAAAGGGATAAGTTATATTTTTCCATATCCAGTCTATTTCTTTCTTTATAATAACTGTCAGTACCTGCATCTCCAGATTACACTTTATTGGATGCTTGGATTAAAAGAGAGGCAGCATTATGACCATTTTTATAGTAAGGAGACACAGATAAGCACAAGCTAAACAGCAGTCGTATTAGGAAGTGGCAAATAAAAAAATAATGGCGTGAATATGTATGGCAAAACCAAATTGCTACTTAATTTCTGTGTGCCTACATTTGCATTTATTGAAGAATGGTTGCTAAAATGTTCCAGACTTGTTTATTTACTTCTACAAAGGTTATATTTTCTTTGTTGATCACACAGAAATGGAAGAAATAAACAAAAACAAACAGCGGTGCTCAGCTCCAGCATGGGTACCCAGTTATGCAATGTGTAGATGCTCAGCTATTACTGATCCAGGTGGGTTTCAGGGTTCAGAAGTATCACAGCATATGATGTTAAAGACAAAAATAATCTCACTGTAATGCACTAGAAAAAGCGTATACATTCACCCATTTCCTTATATGCTGAAGACAGTAACTGTAGCTTCTACAAGGAAAATGATGATATAATATTTAACTTACCACTACCTGATAATTACTTACTTTTTTGCATGGAATTTTGCACTTAAGAAAAATGAGAATTACATTTCAACAGCTGAACAGTTGGTTCCTTCCCAAAACTAAAACTCTTGTTCTAAGAAGGAAGCTACATAGAAGGCTAATTATTGTTCTGAAATTGCAATGCATTTTTCATGCTCTTTGTTTTCCAGGTGATATGCATTTAGAGTGATAAACCTGAGATCAGTTAAGAATCGTATACTAGAGCTATAACTGATATGTGCAGTGTGTGAATAATTGCCACTGTAGCGTTTTTTATTTAAAATACTCTTTCTGTAGCTGTCTCAGATGTTTTATAACAGACTAATCTGAAAAAAATTCAGTTCACTTTTAAGCCTTGGAAATGTAAAGTGATGTCCTTTTTCATAGTCCTCTAATAGTCATAATAACTGCACAGATCAGCAGGGGATATTTATACAAAGGCAGTGCTGATAGAAGGTGGATAGATTTGTCACAGACACATACTTTTTATTTAGATACGGTGGCTATGAATCAAGATATATTTTTTACAAGGAATCATTTAACTCATTTAGTTAGCTTTGCTAATTGTGTCATGGCGTACTGGGAAAATGAAATGTTATTCTGCCAGGACTATTTTAAACCGCATGTTGTATGGTATACACGCTATCTAGATGATATATTTGTTGTGTTTAATGGTGATGAAACTCATGTTTCCGAATTTGTTCAGATACTGACAGAGATGACCAGCATTTTGAAATTCACATTAGAATTTAATAGTGAATTTATAGAATTTTTGGATGTTTTATTAACTAAAGACAGGGTTAATCAATGTTACACTGCAAGAATATATCGTAAACCTACATACTCTGTTTTTTACATTTCAAAAGTACTTATCCATATTACCAAAAGCATTGTGTTGTAAAGGGACAACTTATACAGGCAGCCCGTATGGCCACACTAGAACAAGATTTTTAGATTAATGTCTTTTGCTTAAAGAAATGTTCCTAGCTCGTGAATACCCATTAAAATTAATTGATGAATTGATATCTGAGGTTACCCACAAGCGTATATCAGGTTGGTACTTGGTTTAGACCTATATTGTGCAGTCTTACACAAGCAGAAGAGGAAGGGCTAGACAATTTAACATTACCTAACAGTGTTCAAACTGATAAAAATGATGTTAACTTTGCATTAACTTTCAGTACTTAATTTTCACTTGATGCAAAATAAATAGCGAATATTTTATGTAAACATTGGGCTGTGCTTATTGATAATGCCTAAATTAGAGACAAAGTCCCAGAAGCACCTAAAATAATTTATAAAAGAGGCTTTAATCTTAAAAAAATTATTGAGAGAGACTTACATAGTAATTATAGAACTGGGGGTATGTTAAAATGTGGATGTTGCAATTATTGTAAGTTTATTAAAACTTCAATCAGGTTTACAATAAGAAACTTTACCTAGTCTATTAGTGGTAGATATAATTGCAACAGCCCAGGAGTAGTTTATTTAGCTGAGTCCCAAAGCTGTCCACAGTTTTATATAGGAAATACCGAAGGACAATTGAAGCAACAAATTTATGAACATCCGCGGTGGTGGTGCTGCAGTAGCATTGTCGCCTCACAGTAAGACGCTGTCCGGTTCGATTCTCAGCTAGAACATCTTCTGCGTGGAGACATGCGTGAATGGGCGTACCTTCGTTGAAGGTTGTGCATCAGGGCTGGTAACTCGGCATGTAAAAATCAACTATCAATCATTAGTGGACCGGAGTTCCGCTGTGGTGACCCCTAACCGGGAAAAGCCGAAAGACACAAACAAGTACAGCATACATAAGCAAGATTGTAATAATGCACTAGCAAAGCATGTAATTGAATATCCTGGGCATTCCTTCTCATTTCTTGTACTAGAGCAGGTTAAAGAAAATATTAGGGGTGGGCCATGGCAATTGTTATTGGAGCAAAGAGAATTATGGTGGCAAGTTCTAACCAATGCTTATATGTACCCAGGTTTAAATGAGTCATGTTCCTTAAAATGTTTATTAAGATTAAAATCTTTGGAAAGACGTTAACTTGTTAAGAACTTACTTTTTAACTTGTCTTGGAAACAGGTTTAAGATTCTCATACTGTAGTTTAATGTATTTTTGTATGTTTTAGAGTGGGTGTTTATTTATATAAACATAACAATATATACATATATATATGTTTTTATATATACATACATGTTTTAGTTATGTGTAATATTTCTTTAATTATGAATTGATGATCTGATGATGTCACTGTTGGTGGTTTATTTAAACTAAGAAAGTTTTTTCTTTCATGTTTTTGTCTGAAGAAGGTCTTACATTGTTACGCCCGAAAGCGCTAACAATAAATTTGGAAGGTCTGGTATACCACGCTGCCTTTTTGTTTGTTTTCTGTAGTTTTTATTTATGTAATTGACTTCCATTTCTAATAAGCAGTTTATCCAACTGACATAGGAAGTGATGCATTTAGCACACATTAAATGAAAACACTGATGACCACAAATACTTCTGTAGCTACTCTCTGCTGCAGATGCAAAATGTAGAAACATATTTTTAAATTTGTTTTTCTTTGTTTTGCTGAACAGTGTGAGAGGCACATTGCTCCTGTTTTTCTGCTTTTACTTACAGCTTTTATATATTTGCAAGGCACTGTTTGACCAGTCTAGATTCCCACCTTCCTGACCACAGCTCACAATATCAGCCTTACAGGTGTCCATATCGATCATCCTGACCAGCTGTTTTACAATTATTTGCACACATTCTATTTGCAGGCAGAACTAACATTTGCTCATGTGTATGTTTATACAGAAAGCAGATAGAGAAATACGCAGATAGTTATTATATGACTTTTCCTGCTAATCACATGATAGCCGTGATTACAGCAGAGAGCTGGCATATGGTCATATGACATTTCCCCTCTTTACATATATTATATTAGGGTTGTCACCTTGTACCAAGGGAAAGTCGCTTTTTATTTTTTTCCTGGCTGATAGGATGCATTTAATATGCTTTAAATGTCTTCATACATGTTCTGGTGGTCATTTTATCCATAACTTATATGGATATACATTTAATAGCCTTTTAAATAGAAAACAGTGAAAAGTACAAATACTCTCCAGTTTCAAAGATTGGAAATCAACTGCAAACTCACTGTGCAGTTAAATTTTTTAATGGATAAGTTATTTCCTTGTGAAATAAATGTGTACATCTCTGTCAGTATCTGTGCTGTATTTTCATTTCTACTTGGAACTTTCAGGATACATGATATGGACCAGGAAGCAGGAGGTTTTGGACATGGATTGATTATTTAGTTTGGCAGGGCCTCTGTGACTTTTTAATAAGATGGACAGTTCCATTTATGGGGTGTGCTGGGATCCAGTGGTTTAATCCAGATGTAGCTGTATGATGAATCAGTAAGGCAATTATGGGAAAGGAAAGGGAAGGCCATGCTATGCTGTGCAAAACTGTGAGGGTCATATTAGTTACACATGATGATATATAATAGACAATGGTGAAGTAAGTCTAATACCGATACTGAACATTGCTGAACAAAGGAATTCCAAATGTAATGGTGGTCGAGAAGAACTGGTAAGACAGCAGCTAGGATCACCAATGAAAGGACAGCATGCAAAAAGTGTTGATAGTCTGTTTCAACTCATTTTAGACAATGATTACAAATGTATAGAAGTTTGAGGGTGTGACGATTGGGGACAGATGGACGAAGGCTGCCAGCCTAGTCAAATAGAATTTGATGTATAATTCTGGCATTTGTAAATAAATGTAAAATACAGGCATGTTTTCTTGATTGTAAAAGAATATTGTGAAATGTGGAACTGCAAAATATGTGACAACATTGCACTCTACTGGCCCAGTGAAGCATGGTGTGACCCTTTCATGTTAGAATTCGGCTCCAGTGCGTCTGGATGAAGGTTTCATGCCCATTGTTTTAAGGCTAACGTTTATGACTAGAATTTAGATGTGGAATGTGCTTTATTGCTCTGGTTTCTCTTAGAATATACATGTGAAATGACTTACATTGTTGTAAGTTTCTGAGCAGGTGTTAGATTGCTAAATAATGCAGTTTGTTTGCCCGGGAAAACCTAGGTGTCAACATGATGTAATTTGGGAGGGACCCAGGAGACATGTTTGTTAGTAATGTTTAAATACTATTTGTCACAAAAGACCAAAGGCATTTTAATCTTGGATATCTAACTCAGCACACTGCCTAAGCTCACATGTAAGTTTTAGCACTGTGATTTCTTGTAGGAATAGTTAAAGCTAGTAAAGATTAATTAGGTATTTTTCTTTGAAATCAGACCTGTCTTACTGTATTATTTTAAGTTTCTGTGTGATCTCTGAACTCTTAGATATCTCTGTGGTGTAGTAGTTTTGTCTTGTGTTTTAATTATTGATTATTAAATATGTTTAAAACCTTCTACCTGTGGCTGGTTTATGTAGAGATAAATTATGCTTTAGAGTACATTATATATTTCTAGAGTTTACTGTCTAAGTCCTTCCAATAAGTGTAGACTGAATAGTCACATTACCATTGCATAATAATATTGCACAGTAATAATTAGACACCCTTTTATGGGCCTTTTAGTAGCTGATATTATTAGCTGGGTGGTGGCAGGGATTACTACCTTATGGTCTGGGTAAAGGGGCACAGCTGCAGAATCTGTGTCAGCCTTTCCCAGGCATGTCTGTGAAGTTGTATAAATACTTATCTCAAAGTATGTGTGTTGTGTCAGCTACTTGGCAGGGACACGAAGCACTGGTTGGGCAGAGAGGGTACTGGAGGTTTTAGCTTGCCCAGCTGGGCTGAGACCTGGACCCTATAGCTGTGCTAGTGGGGAATATTATTGGAAACCTGGTGAGCAAGGGAGCAAACAGCCCCAGACTGACTGTGATCTCAAGGGAAATTGTACTTTACTGTGTGTATTAATTATCCTTTCCTCTCTTCTAGCCTAGATGACCTCCCTGGTGTTAGTGGTGAGGATTGAGGCTCCTTGATTGCTGGGTCAGGGCACAGTCGTCATAGAGGGCAATTGCATTTATTTATTTCATGTATTTATTAATATTTTATTGATTCTTTTAGTGCTACTGGGCAAGTTAGTTTTCAGGGGATCCAGAGGAACAATACAATATAATTGTAGATAATGCAACATAAAATATCAATACACCAGTATGAAACAAGCAGACAAACACACACGTGTACATACACATATTGCAGTTTAAGAAAAATTAGTACATAAAAGTAAAACTAAAGTGCAATAATATTAAAGTGAAGTGGCAAAATACAGTAAAATAAAAGAAATGTAGGGCAAAAAGGACAGAAACAATTAGTAGTAAAATGAATACCTTCAGTTTTAAGAACGGTGAAAAAAAGTACTAAAAAAGAAATAAAATGCAATTGTAAAAGAAATATAAGACAAAAAGGAAAACTGAAATAGAAATAGAAAGGACACAATGTTAAACGCACTGTGTAAAAAGTAGAAACTTAGTGAAAAAGAAACTTAGTACAAATATGGCAGATTACAGGATATGAGGCAACTGGAAGCATCTTCACTGAGTAAAATGGTAGAGTAGGATAAATTGCTTTCATGCTTGAATTGCAGTAGTCAGTGCAGTGAAAAGAAGAGGTGGTGGTAAGTGTGCAGTTTGAAATGAGAATGGATTAGAGGAGTAAAACATCACTTGGGTATAAACTAAGAATGGCTGGAATACATACATATACCTCACAACATCATGGCTAACTACAGGTCACCATCAATGCTCCTAGAGTCTCACAACTCTTACCTACACCTACTAGAAGTACTCACCATCCAATCAAACACCATATTCATGGGTGACTTTAACTACCCCTCTGTAGACTGGGAAACATACACTGCTTCAAACTCACAGGCACAACACCCTAGAACAGATAGTGCATGCTTCAAACAGATGATCAGACATATTGGATCTGATAATTACCAACATGGGAGAGCATTGCACCCCACTCCCATGTAATGTCCTCACTAGTGAGGTCGGATCATAAAGCTGCCTCATTTGAAATAAAAATTAACCTGAAAAATCCTGCTAAACAGTAACAGTTAGGTTACTATTCAAAGGCAAAATACTTCCTTTTAAGTGAAGGTTTGTCAAAATTCAAGGCTTCCCCTAACTCTGAGACCACACCTACTTATGCAGAATTATTCACAGAGTCCCTATACAAACATGTGACAGGCTGCATACAGACTGCAAGAAATAAAGTCAAGACAAACACTAAAAACAAGCCCCACTGGTTGCATCCTCATCTAAACAGGGTATATAATAAAAGAAAAAAACTCATGGCCAAAATCAGGAAGTGAAACTCCCTTAAAGACAAGTGGTCTCCTATAAAACCAAACAAGACAATGTGAAGAAGCGTTTGCTAATGAACCTAGTTACAATTCATCGTCAAATTATTCTGCCATTCGCACATTCATTCTTAAAAACATAGCTGCTCATATTATGTCTACTCTGCGATCCATGTAGCTGCTTCCTGGCCCTGTAAAAAGTAATTGAAGTTGTCTCTTTAACCCAATGCCACAGTCAAACACAAAACACAATCATCAAACAACACCTGCCATCCTTGAAAAAAAAGGTTATGTGACAAACCCCCCATAATGATATTACTCATGTGGTGTCCAGCCAAATAAAGTTGTGCTGAAGTGATATTTGCACTAACATTAACGCAAACAAAGCAGTTTGTTAACACATCCCTACTTTCATTACCCCCAACCACATAATATGTTTGTCAGTGGCACTCAGGAATCTCCCAGTAATGACACGTGTAGCCAAAACAGCATACTTAAACCTCATAAACAAGGAGGAAATAGTGCCTTGAAAGTCACAATAACCAAAAAACACCAAAGCACACAGGAATCCAGTGACCACAGCTCCACAAAGTGAATAAGGCAGCAAAATTTAATCTTGTTTTAACGCTTCAAAACAAAACAACCGCGTTTTCGTCCACCTACATACAGAAATACAATAAAAAGCAAATTCCCTCCTTTTATACTACTTCCTATAACATTTAATCACTTGAAAACCCTTTAATATTAACTAATTAGTGACTAAGCAACTAATATAATAAATATTAATTATCTAAAATTCAAGTTACAAGTAAACTATAGTAATGAATGTTAGTATAAAAATTTGATATAATATCACAATACTACATACAAAATGTCAAAAAGGAGTGAATTTTTCAACCCATTTAAAAACACACTAGTGTGCAAAAAAATGTTAAAATTAAGTTAAAAGTAAAACTTAAAATGCTAAAACTGTAATGGATATGGTATACAAAACTAAACAATACTGCCATCTCCTGGCTTTGTAAGCACAATACAACTAAACAGGTTTCAACCAAATATTGTCTTAGCAGAAGCTAACATTTATTTTAAAAAATAACCCAGTTAAAGCTTAGCAGACCTGAGTTTAAGAACTGGGGCCAATGAGACATGATCATTGAGTCCTGGTAACCTATTGGCTTCTAATTTGAGTTGCCAAAATAGCTCCCTAAACTCAATAGTTGTCTCCCAGGGACCCCGCCCCCAGGGTCCAATTCCACTTTTTCAATGATAAAAAAACAAAAAACGCTTCAGTGCAATACGTACTATGTTTGTAGAGGGCATTATTAATGTCCTGCTTCTTGATATCGTTAAGGTGTTCATATATCTTCTTCTTCTTCTTTCGGCTTTTCTCGGTTAGGGGTCGCCACAGCGGATCACCTGTCCACTCATGATTTGCAGTGGAGTTTTTACAGTGTCAAGTTGCCTGTCCGGCGCCCAACCTTCCACAGAAGGCACACACATGCACACACTCACACCTAGGGCCAATTTAGAGTGTCCAATCCACCTACAGCATGTCTTTGGGATGTGGGAGGAAACCGGAGCACCCGGAGGAAACCCACACGACCACAGGGGAGAACATGCAGACTCCACACAGAAGGCACCCCAGCCAAGGATCGAACCAGAGAACCTCTTACTGTGAGGAGGCAATGCTAACCACTGCACCACGGTGGCCACCCAAATTTGTTCATACATATATATGCCTCTTAAATTTGTCTTTCCTATATAGAAACACCCACATATTTTACAAATAGCAATGTATACGACCCCAGTAATATCACAATTACAGTGTGCGTTGGTCTCTACCTTCTCATTCCTAGCCTTTAAACTCAGACTGTTTCCCTGAAGTACATAAGGGCATTGTGTGCAAGAACCACACTTGTATGTGCCCTTCCTTTGTCTGCCCTGTTTTGTTTTATGATTTTCTAACATTTCCTTAATTTTCTTGCCCTTCCTGTAAGTGAATTTCAGGGGGTCCTTAAATAGTTGCTCTAAGTCTGAATAGTTGCCAAACCTCTCCCAGTTCTTGGAAACAATGTCCCTAATATAATGAGCATTGCTATTAAAATTCAAGACAAAATTGCTACTCCAATTAATTTCAGTAGGGACGTTGTTAGCTTCCTGATGCACTACCAACTCGGGAACCCCTAAAATAGGGCTAAATCTACCTCTCCTCTCCTTCTTAATTTCATTCTCAATTTCTTCCACTAAACCCAAAGGATACTTCCTTTCTAAAAATATCTTTCTCAGTTTTTTACTTTCTACAGTATAATCCTCGTCTAAAGAAGTCATTCTGCAACTCCTAATGAATTGCCCTTTTATAATTCCCCTCTTTTGACTAAAAGGGTGGGCACTAGTAAAAAACAAATAGGAGTTCAAGAATGTCTCTTTTCTATACACATTTGATTTAAATATTTTCTCCTCTGGAACCTTTTCTACTACCACATCTAAATACTGTAGTCTCTTATGAGAAATAACATGATTCATATACTCAATAAATTCATATAGTATCACTTCGGGTCTAACCTAAAAGATGCAGATGTCATCTAGGTAATGTCTATAATAGCTCCAATACTGTGAGTATTCTGAATGAAATAAATATTTCTCCTCTCACGTGGACAAGACTAGGTTGGCGTACATGGGGGCACAACAGGCTTCCATAGCTACCCCACTTACCTGCTTGAAGAACTTGCCTTCAAAAGCCAGGTTATGTGACAAACCCCCCATAATGATATTACTCATGTGGTGTCCAGCCAAATAAAGTTGTGCTGAAGTGATATTTGCACTAACATTAACACAAACAAAGCAGTTTGTTAACACATCCCAACTTTCATTACCCCCAACCACATAATATGTTTGTCAGTGGCACTCAGGAATCTCCCAGTAATGACACACATAGCCAAAGCAACATATTTGCTTGTTTGGTACTTCTGCCATGTATGCGCAATCACTAACACACACCAATATACATTTATCACAGTGATCACTAGTCATTTGCACTGTGGCTATATTGAGTTCCCATTTACAAATGACATCCTACAGTATTCTCCAAAAGCCATCATAATATGCCCATGGTGTGAATAAGACAAACATGTCTTGTAATAAACACAATAATTTCACCTCACTTTAAACTGTTTGATATTAATTTGCCATACTTCTATTATTTTTCCCTTCCTTTACAAAGTATGTGGTTTCCTAACTAAATAACTCCAGTAATCCTCAAGTAATATTATACTGCTATCATATACGTTCAGTGTCTTTTATGCATATTTATGCAAATTAGGTCCTTTTATGTTTATTTTTATGTATCATACAATTATGCCAACTTCTAAGGTGCCTTATCTGTGTGGTAGTTTCCCTTAATGTTTACCCCTTAAGTACTTTACACTTTTGCCATAGGGTGGCATATTTACCAAAATGCCTTCACATTTCCATAGTCAGCATAAAAGACCTCAACTGACCTTATTTGCATAATTATGTGCCATAGCACAGCTCTTTGCAGATTGACACTATGTAGAAACAAAGACAGAAACTGTGAATACCATCCTATATGTTTATTGCAATCCATTAACCCTGGTGAATTTGGTGAAATTCCATTCCTGGACACATTATAGAATGGTTATGATTAGTAATCTGATCATAATCCTCTGTATTCTAGATGTAATCTTGTGGAAAAATAGTGGGAATTCCACGATAAGAGAAATGCTCCATTTGAATAGATTACCAATGTTCTTCATTGCTAAAACCCTTCCGTTGCATCTATTAAACTGTGACTTGCTCTAAAACAGCTGATTCAGACTCCTCTCAATTATTGTAAAATGTGGGGAAGACCTCAATATGTTACAACAATCTGTTGCTTTCATGGGTTCATCTTTATTATCAAATGTCAAATGCTTACAAATAGAAGAAAAGAAACAGAGGAGTTAAATTATAATGAATGTGGGTTAAATGCATATATTCTTTCCCTGTGAAATAGGCATTTACATCCCTGTCAGTATATGGACTGCATTTTTATTTCCTTAACTGAGGGCTGTGAAGTTCAATTAAGCCTAAAGGTACAGACTTTGCATTATATTATTAATATGATTTTCAGTAGCTCATTTTTTTGAATCTGCTAACAAAGATCTTGTATACAATAATACTGTATATAGTGTTTTATGCAAAAGCACAAGAAACTCATTGAGTGCACTGAATACTGTGTTTGGCACTGAGTATAGTGAATACTGTATCTGGCATTTAGCACTGAGTGTACTGAATACTGTATTTGGCATTTAACACTGAGTGTACTGAATACTGTATTTGGCATTTAGCACTGAGTGTACTGAATACTGTATTTGGCATTTAGCACTGAGTGTACTGAATACTGTATTTGGCATTTAGCACTGAGTGTACTGAATACTGTATTTGACATTTAGCACTGAGTGTACTGAATACTGTATTTGGCATTTAGCACTGAGTGTACTGAATACTGTATTTGGCATTGAGTGTACTGAATACTGTATTTGGCATTGAGTGTACTGAATACTGTATTTGGCACTGAGTATAGTGAATACTGTATCTGGCATTTAGCACTGAGTGTACTGAATACTGTATTTGGCATTTAGCACTGAGTGTACTGAATACTGTATTTGGCACTGAGTGTACTGAATACTGTATTTGGCATTGAGTGTACTGAATACTGTATTTGGCACTGAGTGTACTGAATACTGTATTTGGCACTGAGTGTACTGAACACTGTATTTGGCACTGAGTGTACTGAATACTGTATTTGGCACTGAGTGTACTGAATACTGTATTTGGCACTGAGTGTACTGAATACTGTATTTGGCATTGAGTATAGTGAATACTGTATCTGGCATTTTGCATTGAGTGTACTGAATACTGTATTTGGCATTGAGTGTACTGAATACTGTATTTGGCATTGCTTCTGTGACTATGTAATGAGATGAAATGTTACATTTCTTGGGTATTTCATGATGCACAGGATCAATCCAAAATAGCTACAGGATGAATCAGTAAAACAATCACAGAAAAAAATGGAAAAACAGGTACATGGTTAAATGTATAATTTGTAAGCCTGCAGGGATGTGGGGATTTCTATTGTTATTTTTTTTATAATTCTGGGGATAATATTTAGGATCCCAAGGTGCTTTGTTTCTTCCCACATCCTAAAGACATACTGCAGCGAATAGGTGAGCCCACAAATTACTCATAGTTGTGTGTGTGCGTGTGTGTGTGTGTGTGTGTGTGTGTGTGTGTGTGTGTGTGTGTGTGTGTGTGTGTGTGTGTGTGTGTGTGTGTGTGGTTACTTTCTTTGTCTTATGCGCCTTAAGTTTTCTTTGTCTTATGCGCCTTAAGTTCTTGGACTGAGATTGTCACCCTGGCAACAATGAGTGGCATTAATGAATCCTCTAGTTGAGTGCATCTTTTTATGGAGAACAAATAAAGAAAATAAAAGCAATTCACCTTTCACCTGGCATGAATGGCAAATATTCTAAGCTGTGTGTTGTAAACTGAACAATGAAACAACAAATTCTGTTAAAAGCACACAATTGTGAGCACAAGATTCCAAATTGTCAGAATTTGAAAAATAATGTTGAAAATGTATGTTTTGAAAACTTTTGCTTAAAAATTGAGTATGTATGCATGCATGTCATTTTTAAATATATTACTTTTTATCACAGTATCAGATTCTTGCATTTAAGGCAAACATAAAGACCTGGTTAACCTTGTAATGAAACTATTGTTTTAGAAGCTGTGTTCCAACTTTGAATATATTATACACATATTCAAAAGACATTTCTGTCCCTGAAACTGAAAACAGATAAAAAATGCTTTGAATACAATAATACTTTATATAGTATTTTATGCAAAAGCACAAGAAACTCAAAATTAAGTTTTTACACTGTCAACTTCAGCAAGCAGCAAGACATTTTTAAAGATCTGTGGAAAACATGAAACTTAGATGCTTGAATTCCTATATGGAGATATGTGTTGCTTATGAAACTGTTGCACATCATAGAATTTCTTTACCATAAATTACCTGTCTCAGGGCTATGAAACAGTACCTTTTGCCTTGAATTTCAGTTTCAATCCAGGCATACATAGTTACATATTCTCTGGCTTCATTTTGTTTTTTTCAACAAATGTTAATGATTTCATAGAATTCGTGATGAGACCCTTGTCACATTGCATAAGACAATGCTATGCAGCCTTTGCTGTATGTACTCAGGCCAGTAGGTGAATTGTTGTACAAGCAACACAGAACCCTTTTCCTTCATGTTGTACTGCCTCTAGCACTGTCAGTTCATTAGTAAGTCCTTTTACACCTCCATTTTATGTTACCATGTCCATTGTACTAGTAAAGTACATATAAATCCCACTCCTACCCTCTCTCCATGATAAGTCCCTGGCACCAGTCATAATATCCTGTACTAGTACCGTACATATAAATCTGTCTCCTGCCCTCCTTCCATGATATGCCTCTGGCACCAGTAATAATATCATGGTCTAGTACCATACATATAAAAACCCCTCCTTCCATGATATGTCTCTGGCACCAGTCACGATATCCTGCATTAGTACCGTGCATAGAAAGCCCTCTCCTACCCTCCTTCCATGTTATGTCCCTGGCACCAGTCATGATATCCGTTACTAGTACCATACATACAAAGCCCTCTCCTACCCTCCTTCCCTGATATGTCCCTGGTACCAGTCACAATATCCTGTATTACTACTGTACATACAAAGCTCTCTCCTACCTTCTCTCCATAATATGTCCCAGCACCAGTACTGTTTTCCAAACACCCTTCCATTACTGTGCTTTAATGACACCTATATCTCAGCCAGCCCTATACATATTACCCCACATTCACCAAAATAATTTTGCTGCCAGCCCCAATAGAGTAAATATGGTCTTTCCACCTACTTTAGAATTTACTGTCATATCAGAATATCCTCAAGACAAAATTGCATTCATAAATTTGCTTGCCTACCTGACCCCCCCCCCCCATATGTAGTCTCCTATAACAGCAAACATTATTAAAAAAAAACATCCCTCACACCTGTTGTCACTATTGGTTACCATAGCCTTGAATGTTCAAGGGGATAGTGGCAAAATTCAGTCCAAGACCTTCGTTGTGTCACCCAGCGTATTATCATCCTGAATGCACTTACATGCCCAGCTCTAGTTAAACTGCATTTTATTCTTTTCTACAACATTTTAGTCCAGTATCTCTTTTAATCAATTGTTGATAACATTTCTTTGTTGTGACACTTAGAATCAAAATGTTATATAGCTATATAGCCGAGTGTAGCCTCCCGGACATCTCAAATGCGCAGGTGAAAGCTGCTCTCTCTAAAGCTAAAAACACAGCATCAATGGGACCGGATGGTGTCCCCGGCTGTGTGCTACACGAGCTAAATGAGGAATTAAACCCGCACATAAGGCAGCTGTTTAATCTCAGCCTTACCACAGGATACGTGCCCAAGGAGTGGCGTACGGCAACTGTGGTCCCACTCCACAAAGGTGGCCTCACGGACCCTGGTAATTACAGCCCATAAGCTTAACAAGTCTAGTCTGCAAAGCTATGGAGAGGATCATAATGGAGCTCATAAACAAAGATATAGGGGACTTGCAGACATTGGACCCGACCCAGTTTGGCTTTGTCAAGGGAAGATCATGCCTTTTGAACTTGGTCGACTTCTTGAAATAGTCACCAAGGCCATTGATGAGGAAAGGCAGTCCATACAGCCTACCTTGACCTTGCAAAGGCTTTGACACAATACCCCACTCGGGTATTGTAGAAAAACTTACCAGCTTAAATGTAAACCCATATGTCACAAGATGGGTTGCAAACTGGCTTAAGGACAGAACCCACAGGGTTAGAGTTGCTGGCTGTGTCAGACTCCAAGCCGGTCACAAGTGGTGTCCCACAGGGCTCGGTCCTTGGCCCCCTATTGTTTGGCATCTACTTCTCAGAAGTACAGGCCAACATGGGAGGACTTTGGCTGACAAAGTTTGCAGATGACTGCAAACTGGGCCATAGTGGAAAGTGCATCGGACACTGATATCCTTCAGAAGGGACTCACGGAAACAGATAGCTGGTGCCAGAGCCATGGCCTGAAGTTAAACGCCAAAAAATGTATAGTCATACCCTTCGGGAAAAACAAGGTAACCCCAAGCTACTATATAGGTGGCAATCCACTAAGCACAGAAGAGGTTATCAGGGACCTGGGGACCCAGGTTGACAGTGGCCTTTCTTTTGACACTCACATTGCTAAAGTGGTTAGAAAGACCTTCAACATTGCCCACCTGATCATGAAGGGATTCACATCCAGATCTAGTGAGGTCATTGTTCCCCTGTACTCTTCACTTATCAGACCAATGATCGAGTACAATGCCCCATTCGGGATGTATCTCACCCGACATCTGCAGCAATTGGAGAGACCCCAAAAGTTCCTCACCAAAAGGATAAAGGCACTCCAAAATCTGTCATATGCTGCCAGATTGAAGAAACTCCAGCTCTATTCAGTCGCATACTGTCTGCTCAGAGGTGACATGTGCCTGACATACAAGGCCATGTCCAACCCGAATTAATGGACATGCTCCACCTCAAAAATCCAAATCCACCAAAACCACTAGAGCAAGCGACTTAAACCTTAGCACGGATATAAATAGGACGTGCTGGAGGGATAGATTTATCACTCAGAGACTCCCTATGCTGTGGAATAAAATCCCGGTCCATGTGAGGCAGAGCACCTCGCTGACTCTGTTCAAGAGAAATCTAGACCTGTGGATGGGAGATCGTAGGTTTACCCCGGGAATCATCTCTGGGTCACTGCTGGACAGAGGCACAACAAACTAATGGGCACAGTATTTTTTCATATAAGGGGTGGCGTAAGCCACAATAATTTGGGCTAGGCTTATAAATGCCTTAGGGCAGATAGCCTAGTATAAACCTATGAACCTATGAACCTATGAACCTATTTGTTAGCCATTAATAACTGGGAGGAAGCAAAATGGAAGGACGGGGAGAGGCTAGTAAGAGAATGACAGATATACATGCAGAGTTGAAAAGCATCTGTATATTTCATAAATTTTGTTGCTCATGAAAGCCATGTGACAAGTGTTTATGTTATAACTTGAATTTTGTATTCTGAAAGTATATATTCTTATTCAAATTAGTGGGTAGCACAATCATCAATGTTTACTTATGTTCCTCCTATCGTCCAAGATTCCTAGCACATACCAATGGGATTTGGTCTCCATAGGTACTTGAAAAGTAAGTTATAAGCTTGCAGCTGCTCAGGTCATCTTAATCCAGTTTGAAATAATTCACTGTTTGCTTTTGATAAGAAACCGTTGTTGGGGGGCTCTCCCCTCCCCCAGAGTTCCATCATCTGCATACACTATGAGACATCTCTCACATTTTTGAAATACATACATCATGTTTGATTTATTTTATATTGTCAAAAGAACATACAGGTTAGTGCATTGAGCTACAAATCAGTTTCCTTTTCAATTGCACATGCATGGAGAGTAATTCCATCAGTTTTAACTTGCATTCTTTTTTCTGTCTGAACAGATCACTTTGCCAGACAAAATTAAAAATGACAAAATATCTTTAAAGAAATTTTTTTTACTTGAATTCAGCAATAGCAGAAAAATCAGCCAACACGCTTTCAGTATTGTGGTTGGTTTTTCTTTCCTTGCTAGAACTTGGTGACTGAATATTTGTTTCCATATGAAAATTAATTAAGCCACAGATTATCAGTGTGCTTTGTCAGTAAATGTGATATAAGAATGTTTCAGTACACCCTTTTGAAAATGTATGCAGACACATATATATATATATATATATATATATATATATAGTCATGAAAGAGCACTGGGATAGAAATACTATAAATAAAAAGAGTTCTAAAAAAAGTTCAAAAAGTAAAAAGGCTGCAGTACAGGGATTCTTCAGTGTTTAAAACTAAGTCCTGAAATTGGCTGTGCACTGAAGCGGACTGCTATGTCAGAAGTACTACTTTTTTCACTGAAGATAAAGTGCAGTTGTGTAAAATCATACCATATAACAGTAGATCGCTTCCTCTTCACTGTTGCAGTATTCCTTATAGAAGGGGGTGTCCCACCCTGGGCAGCCCAACACTTGGCCAGTATATAAAAAAGGCTAAAAGACATCTTGTTTGCACCACATCACACTGATGCACCCCACACACTGAATGTAGGGCACAAAAAGGATGTACGGATGTAACTGCCTAGAACTGAATTGCCTCAGTAGAGAACAGTCACCATAGGACAAAAGAGTCCATGCACATCCAAAAGGAAAAAAATTCAGAGTAAACAACAGGGGGTTGGAGGGAGGAAAGGAGCAAATACTGCAACAGTGAAGAAAAGGACATTTACTGTTATGATAAGATTTTAAACAACTGTACTATGTCCCTCTATATCACTGTTGCAGTATTCTTCATAGAATGAGAGCAAAAAAGCTCAGGAAACAGAGTGGGAGATGGAAGGCTGAGACGAGCCCTCAACAAACCCACATAAAATGGTTTTAGCAAAACCAGCTCTGGCCATAGAAACAATATCCAACTTATAATGCTTAGTAAAGGTATGCATTGAAGGCCAAGTAGCAGCTTCAAGGATGGAACTGATGTCCAACTCCTTGAAGAAGGCACCAGAAGAGGCAACAGCCCTAGTGGAATGAACTGTACCAGAAGTAGACAGTGATTTGCCATGAAAAGAACAACAAACGCAAATGGCCTTAGATATCCAGGAGGAGATGGTTTGCTTAGAAACAGCCAAACCCAAAGACCTGGGGATAAAAGGAAATAAAAAGCTGATCAGACTTACAAATAGTCTTAGTTTTATCCAAATAGTACCCGAGCTATCTGTACAAATCCGATGTATGCAGGACTCTCTCACTATCAGACTAAGGAGAAGGGAAAAAGGAAGGGAGATGTGGCGAGTGATTTAAGGACAACTCATTTATTATCTGGGGCATAAAGGAAGGATTAGTACAAAAGGACACTATGTCCCTGTGAAAAAACAAAAAAGGAAGAAGGGTCATAGGGGCCTGGAGCTCAGAAATCCTCCAAGCAGAAGTAAGAGTCAGCAACAAAATAGCTTTCTAGGTACAATGCTGCAAAGAAGTAGAATCTGCAGGCTCAAAAGGAGCTAGAGGGACCTCCATTTTAAAAGGGTCCTGGTTACGAGCATGGCACCAGACTGAAAATATGTTCCATTTGAGCATATAAGATTTTCTGGTTGAGGGTTATATTGCCTTTTGTAAAACCCTGAGCTTGTCCTCAGAAAAGCTGTGCCTGAAAGGGATAAAAGCCCTATCATCCACAAAGTCAGTTGCAGAGTGGGCATGTGGGGATGGATGGGAGACCCCTTGTCCTGTGTGAGGAGATCCAACCGGTGAGGTAAATTGTGATGATTCCCTCTGCCAGAGGCATTAAGAGGGGAAACCAGTGCTGTCTCAGCCAAAAGGGAGTCACTAGCAAGATTTTTGGGGAGTCCAGCTGAATCTTCTGCAGGAGTCTTGGAAGCAGAGGAAGAGGAAGGAAAGCATAAAGAAACCTCCCCTTCCAAGGAAAGGAAATGGTGTCCATCTTCCATGCCAGAGGGTATGGCACTCTGGAACAGAAGAGAGGAAGCTGCCTGTTCAGAGGGGAGGCAAAAGGATCTACCTGAGGAATACCCCACCAATGGACAATGTCCAGAAACATATCTCTGTGAAGCATCCATTCATGAGCCTGTGTTTTGTACCTGCTCAGAGAGTTTGCCACAAGATTGTGCTCTGAAGGCATATATACTGCCTGAAGAGTTAACTGATAATTGAGATTCACTTCCCAAGCTTGAAGTGCCATCCTGAAGAGGAGATAAGATTTTGTGCCCCCTGCTTGTTGACATACCACATCACTGTAGTGATTTCTGTGTGCACCTTCATGAGGCAGGAGAAAACATGAGGTAAAAAGCCCGAAGGGCTAGAATCAGAGCTCTCATCTCTTTGATGTTGATATTGTCTGACTTCTGATGGGGAAGCCAAATCCCTGAACCTTCAGATGGCCAAGAGATACCTCCCCATCCCATGTCTGAGGCATCATTGAACAGCTCTTGAGAAGGGACTAGAGGCTGAAAGGGCCGGCCTGGGTTGAGAGTGAACCATCAAATACACCACTCAGTTTCTTTCTTTAGACAGGGAAGGAGAGGTACACTGAAATTCAGAGGGTGACGATGGTGCAGCCAAACTTACTTAAGATAACATTGAAGCTTCCATATGTACAGTCTGGAAAAAGGAAGCACTGGAAGAACAGAAGAGGCCATGAGTCCCAAAGCCCGAAGGAGATCCTTGGCTAGAATGGCTGTCAGAGGAAGAAGAGAAAGAAAGAAGGCTGTCAACGACAATACCTTTGTAGGAAGAAGAGATGCCAACATCAAAACCGTCTGAATCCTGCATCCCAGATACACATGATCCTGAGAGGGAGTCAGGATGGACTTTTGGAAGTTGATAGAAAACCCCAGACTTCGAAGAAGAGAGATGATGAACTGCAGATCCTGCAAAAATCGACTGGGAGAAGGTACCTAAAGCAACAGGTCATCTAGATAATTAAAAATCTGAATGCCCCGGAGCATGCAGAAGGCAATCACAGGAGTTAGGCAGTTTGTGAATATCCTCTGAGCAGTAAAGAGGCCAAAGGGCAAAACAGAGAACTGAAAATGAGAAGAAAACACAAAGAAACATAAACACTTCCTGAAGACAGGGTGAATAGGGATATGAAGATAAGCATCTTTCAGATCCAAGGACACCAAAAAAAGCCTGGGGTAATAAAAGAGGAAACAGAGTTTGAAGAGTAAGCCTCCAAAAAGAAGGGATCTCAAGAAAAATGTTGCGCCAGCAGAGATCCAAAATATGTCCCTTGGGTCAGTAGGGACCCTAGAACCTCCAGGAAATGAAGAAGATGCTCTAGAGGAGATTGGTAATCCCTGAAAAAGAGGGAGAGATTTCCACACCATGAAGTAACCCTGAGGGATGATACAAAGAATCCAAGTGTCTCAAGTGATGAGACACCAATTTGGAAGACAAAGAGAGATCCAAATGGACAAAGAAACCTGGTCTATAGGAAGGGAGTCCAATTGTCAAAGTGAAGCAAGCTTATCAGACAAAGGGTGTTTCTGAGTTATAGAAATCTGAGAAGCCTTAGCAGAGGGGGCCCACCTCACACCCTTCCTGCCCTTATAGGCCTAGCAGGATTGCCTGCAAACAAAAGCAAACCTAGAAGGATAATTCCTCTGGAACGTAGGGATAGGAGAGACAAAAATATGTTTAAGATCCTGCAAGGCTTTGCCTTTCCTTGAAGATTCTTAAACATGTCAGCAGCAGCTGTCCCAAAAAGATGTTTATTATCCAAAGGAGCATCCAACAACTTGGCCTTAATGTCCTCAGGAAGAGAATGGAGATGTAGCCAAGAATAACACCTCATGATGGACCAAAAAGCCACAGTTCTAGAAGAGGCATCAGCAGCATCATAGCTACACTTAATAGAGTAATGAGCCACTTGAAAAGCAAAACCCACAAAGATAGGGCAGAAGATTTGCCATCAGAATCAGGGAGGACAGAGGTAACCTGACAAGCCTGAGCAATCAAGTCCAGGGCTTACCTGGTCATATGGGTCTGGTAATTAATATCCCTAAAGGCCAATGTAGAAGCAGTGTAAACTTTCTTGCCTATCCTCTCCATTGCCCTACTAACCTTATCAGATGGCAACATTTTGAAGAGGGCAAAAGTTTAGAAGGTTTGTTAGAAGAGACTGACACCACAGAAGGATCAGCAGAGGGACATTTAAATAAAAGTTGGCAATCCTCAGGAACCTTATAGAATGTGTCAGGTTTCTTAGGAGCAGGAGGTTGAGAATCTGGAGACTTGGAAGCAGCAATGAAAGTTTCTAAGACAGCAGCCAGTACAGGAGGAACTGCCAGTGGTTTAGGAGTATCCACCTGAAGGAACTCATAATATCTTCTGTGAATATCAGACACTTGAGAAGAATCCCACTTGAAGAATTCCATCACATAGCAATTGTGCACCCAATGGACAGCTCCTCGAAAGGAGACTCCTGCTTATCAGAACCATAAGCCAAAGGTGAAGGCATCTGTGAAGAATAGGGCAAAGACCCCTCACCAGACACTGAATCCTCATCTGAGGAATCTAGTTCCCTAAGCCATTTAGAAGGGGTAGATGTCCAAGGAGGAACAGGCACTGAAACCCCTTGAGGAAGTTTTAGGGCCATTAAGGCAGAAAACAAGCCCTGAGTAAACTCTTGCCATTACCTTTGAGGATACATATGATGGACCAAACCATGCTTCAGTTTTTGTCTTTTCTTACAAGGGACATCAGCACTAACAAATACCAGAGGTTCCAATCCTTGGCAAGATTCAAGAAAAGAATCAGAAACTTCCTCCCTGATCAATATTTGTGAAGTCCCTCTAGGACACTCTGAGATAATCAACTGCAGTTCCCCTGCTATGTCCAGAGCAGATGCTTGCAAAGCCTCAGAGGACATGTGAAAAGATGGATCCATGCAGGCCTATGGCAGGGTTGGGTCAGAGGCATCCAACGTAAACACCGAACAGCTGACAGAGCTATTATCTGCTTCTAGAGGAATGTCTGGTGGAGGCTGGACAGCTAAAGAATCCCGCAGAGACTTCTTGGACTTCTTACATAGTGGGAGTATCTCTGGGTTAAAAGATTCTGCCATGGTTCCCTGGGCTAACTGTCTTAGCCATTGGTTTTCAAGATAAATGGCCAGAAATACATATAGCTTCTGAGTGTCTTAGAAACAAATGCCTTACAGTTACTAAAAGAGGTTTGGTCGTGTAAAGCGCCCAAATAAAAAAGACACTGTGATGATCCTTGCAGGGAATCTGCCTCCCACACTGACATTTTCCCTTTTTGAATGACATGAACTCTAGGTTGTAATATAAAATACAAGACCAATAAAATAAAATAAAAAAAAAATAACCTCAATGGGACACTTATCTGGTGTTGCTAAATATTCACTACAGCAAAAAAGCATTCAAAGTGTCAGACTTTCAACTCCTGCTGTTATCTATCATGGGAGGGGCCTCTAGTTCCTAAAAACCTAACATGGCTCTTGTTCTGCAGCTGTGAGGTCATGTAGAAAATAAACAGTTTACTTTTCAGAATTTTTGTTGTATAGTTTAGTCCACTCCCACTTTGAGTAACTACTTTTCCTGTATTCAGAGCATTTCTTACACAAACACACACACAATCAGACACACAAACACACAAACACACAGACACACACGACAGTCTCTCACATTACACTTATACAGAAGTTCAGGCAGAGGATATCTTCTTCAACAACATACATTAATAAATAAATTAACTGGCACCATGATGTAAATGGATAAAGTTCTGACTATAGCCCAGATGAGCTGGGTTCAGTTAGCAGCTCGGCCATTTAAGGTCCTGGCAAGGGAGGATAAACATATATATTCTGGGAGGGAAGAGGGACAGATGGGAGCACACTCAGGGCACACCACTGCAGTTTGATTTCTCTGGTGGAGACTTGGGGAAAAAACTATGCTGTACTGCTTGATGGTTGCCAAGGTATACTGCTGACATTACCCCCTTATGGAAGTAAAGGGCAGTCCAGTGTTAGTGCCCATTGCACATCCCACATCAGAGTGTAATTGTCAGCATGCAGGGGTGGGAAAAAGTAAGAAAAAAAAACTTAAAAGACCCAATTGACAAGACGAACCAAGGACACCTGCTGATCAACTATGAGGAAAAAAATTGGAGCATCAAAACATCCAGAAAGGATATATGGCAGACACATATCCTTGTTTTATTATTAAACTATGTTGTTATTATGTACTACAGACCAATTCATTGATAGAAAATGTCATAAAATAAGGTTTTTCTGTTCTAATACAGGAAAAATAACAATGGTCTGTGAAAATCAGTGTAACTCTACGACCGTTAATAAAGAATGTACCTGAGCAGAGTGATGTGAGAACTTCATACTAATGATATGCAATTTTGTGAGATGACCTGGTCAAAATTTCTCCAGTAGTATAAATACCTCTCCTGAAAAGTGGCCACTAACCTAGTGGGACTAACCCAGGCAACAAAAGATAAATAAATAAATGTGACAATGAATTAAAAAGTAATTCATTGTGCTGCAACATTTTTCATTCTGTAGTTTGCATACAAAGTTTTAATCCTAATCGCCTAACAACATTATACCAAAAGAATTTAAATTGCTTAACAGGGAAAAACAATACAACCAGGCATTTGAACAGAGTTCAGGGCTGCCACTATAATGACACTTTACTCTTGTTATTATACAAATAGTTCTCATTTTAGTTGTGATTCAAAGTAGGATTCCACACAAGTCCCAGAGGTACCACATCAGTCCTGAGGCTGTTTTAGTATTCCTCGAGTATTTCAATCCTATTAATGCAAGCACAGCATTGAATCTTGAAGATTGTAGCCTAAGGTATTGTCATAAGTGTTTCAGCATCAGTTTCATCCCGAAAAAAATAGGGTTATCAGATCTGAAACAAGAGCCGCAAAATCATAGCATGTGTGGAGGTGAGATTGGTTGAAGCTGGAATTTCACTGCAATTTTACTACACTTCAAAAATGCAATACAGTAGTCTTGGAACAGGTGTTTCTGTCCTAAACAACATTTAGGTACCTTTAGGACCAGATCTTTGAACTCTTATCAGCAACAGAGCTTAGATTTCTTGTCATCCAGTTTCAGCTTGTTATCAGTCTATCAGTCATGGCTTTGTACCATTGTAAGGAGAGTCTAGTTGTATTACTATTGTCACACAATGGTATGTAGCAAATTATAGTTGTGTCTTACTGTAATGCCTTCAGAAGGTCTATCTCTCTCTCTCTCTATATATATATATATATATATATATATATATATATATATATATATATTTACTCAGGGATGCTAGCTGGCTTACTCATTGTCATGCAATGTGCATCTGTCTGGGTGCTGCTCAGCTTTTATAATTTTTTCTAATTACTTGTTAGAAGGTTTAACTAGCAAATTTTTAGAGAAGCACTTAACACTCTTAAAAAATGTTGACATTAATTCATTTTTGAGAATGCACTGGCGGGTGAGCAGTCTGAAAGACATGGATTTATAAGAACCAGAGTTGAGATGTCTATGGATGGATGAATTTATACATGATATTCCTGGAAAAAATTATATACTTGATATACAATTATTAGTTATATAAATATAGATTAATTTATGATGGGATATATACTACATACTATATATCATAAATGAATTATGAATACCCATATTAAACCATTCAATTCATATTTAGCCATATTATGATATATACCATATAAACCAATAGAGACATATAAAATTTATGTTTAATTTAGGAAAACCACCACTTATCAAAATGAAACTTCTCGACTTCGAACAAAAAGCTGCGAAACTTAGACGATCTTTTAACTCCTTGAAAAATAATAACTATAACAAACTTAATAATATTTATTACAAAATAGATGTTTTTCTAACTAGATGTTGAAAAATCCCATTTTAGAGATTTCTATATTTACTTAAATATTTTTTATTTTTTTTAAAAGGTTGTATTTTATATGACCATATCACTACAATATTATTATTTCACTATTTTTAAAACTTAATTTATTTTTGGGGTTACAACAAGTTACAACATTTGGATGTATTATATCAAGACATTGGGGTGGTTTATAATTACTCAGTTTTTTACACAATTCTTTACATTAAATATTTTACATTATTCAGAACAGCTCCACTTATTATTATAAAATATTATAATACAAACCTTTGATTTTCGAATTTTTCATCATTTTACTGAGTTTGCTAACAACCTTTATGAAACATTACACTACTGAGTTTATGAAATTTACAATTTTTTCAAATTATAAGAAAAAGAATTACCTATACTTGTTATTTATCTAAAGACCACAACTATGCAGTATTTTTTGAAAATTACATTACCATAGAAAAAACTATATAGTCATAACCTTTTCTGTCTAACCTGCACCCTTTCACACTTCAAAAGAAAGATGCAGTGAAAGGACAGTTTAGCACAGCTTTCTGACAGCTGACAACACCACCTGAGATGACGTGATCGATGCTTGCAATAAACAAAAGCATTAAAGACTAAGAAAGCACAACAGTGTGAAAATGTACAACTGATAGATAACATATAAAAGAGAAGAGAAAATTATAACAATAACTTAAAAAAAAGGGGTTAGAGAAAATTAAATGGCAGATAGAGATATAGTTAATAGATAAGAGAATTTAAACTTGGAAATAAGAATTGTGTTTATTAATTAAAGAGGAAAGTAAGTAAATCAAGAAAGTTAAAAGTTTAGTACTAAGATTATATGAACGACAGATACTGAAAGATAGTAGACGTTTATAGAAGATAAAAAATTATGGGTGCTTATACAAAATTTTCATTATTGGTATTAAACAACGCGAGTAACAATAGGACTATAAAGAGAAGAATAAAAAAAAACATTAGAAATATAAAACAAGAAACGAAAATTTAAAATCATTGACAAGAACGATTCAATCATACTGTAAACACAAAACATGTAAAGGATTGTCTTGTGACAACAAAACGTAACAACACATAATACATTTATCAGACAACTGTATACTGTAATAAAGGTATTATTACATAACTTGAAATCGACTTAAAATGTTTAACTTTCTACCCTGGAAAACTGAAAGAGTTACTTAAAAGACAGACAATACTTATTATACACACGCAGGCATTAATCCAGGCCACAACTTTAAGTTTTAATTTGATGACAGACAATGCTATATTAATACAACCGCGTACAATTTACTACTGGAACATACAACATGATATTTACAGGGGTCAATTCACACTACTATGCCAAGAGCGTGGAGTTGAATCAGACCAAAGAGCTGAATGAATTTGAAGCTCCAGACAAATTTAAAATTTAAAAGCTAGGTAATAAAATTAATTCTTACAAAACAATAAAAAATATTAAATATTTTTATATACTAGTAGAATTTATTCTTATTTATACTTACATTCCACTTTTTTAAACTTTAGTTTTATTTTATTATTGTAACAATTTTAGTTTCTTAAAATTTTATTTGTATTTTTAGAAATATACTATGTATATATTTATTATATATATTTTAATTCTTTTAATACTATATATTATATTTATGGTATATTGTTTATAATTTATATTTATTTTGGTATATTTTTCTGTATATTAATTATTTTATATTTATTTTAATTTATTTTATTTTATTTATTTTATTTTTATTTATTTACATTTATTTTACGGGCTTTTATTGCTGATTTATGTCTATTTTCAGTTATGTTATTTTCTATTTATATGGGGAGATAATAATAATGATATAATAAAAAAAAAGAGAGAATAAAACCATTAAGAATTTATAATTAAGATATAAGATAATGAATTGATAAAATTATTATCACATTGTAATAGTGATGATACAAAAGTAACAAAAAATATAAATATGAGAGTGGATAACAAAAAATAAGATGAAAAGTACATAAAATGAGAGAGAGGGTGATAAAAAGGATAAATAAGATGAAAAGCAAGTCAGAGTAGTGAACAAATAAATGTGTCAAATGTTTACAGGAAAATAAGAAAAGATTTGGGTAAGATTAAAGAGATTCTTTTATGAGGCTTTGAGGTTTTTTTTTTTTCTACAGAGGAATTGAGTTTGAATGAGATCAGAGGGAAGAGGTTCCAATATTTCCAAACAGTGTTTGAGAAAAGAGAGTCTCCAGCCTTGTTGTTTGACTTGACAGTGTCTACAAGAAGGTTAAGCAGATTGTGTGGATTGATAAGTGTTTGATGGGCTATGTGGACTTGAGATAGAATAGGTTTTTTAGTATTGGTATTTGTTGATATGGGTTATATTTGAGGTGTTTTAATTTAATTGATATTAATTTAGATGCCAGTTGAGTTGTTTTTAATTAGTAGTGTTGGTGGGTTCTGTAAGGGTTTTTCTAATTTTTAGCCTGTTGTGTTGTCTGTATTGAGGATAGATTAAGGATGCTATATTTGGTAGGTGATCTAATTTGGTGTTGAAATATATGGGAGTACAAGAATTGATTCTGTAAGAAGAAGTTTAGATTGTTAATAGTTTTCAGTGTGTTGGAAAGAGTTTCAGTTTGTTGTCTGTTGTTGCATCAAAGTTTTGTTGGTAGTTAAATGGTAGTTGTCAATATATGGTAGTGCTAAGGTTGTTGTCATATGTATGCCAAATCAATGTGGTAGTATTCTCATATAGTGAGATGTATGTTTGAGAGTTGTGGGAAGGGATGAGTTTACAGTTTAGTTTGAGTAATTTGGAGCAGTACAAGAAATTTGTGAATTAGTAGGCAGAGAGAGTGTGTGAAACCAGTGTTGGAAGAGCAGATGTGAAATCTGTGATGTGGTTAGTGTGTGTTGTGGGATGAGGATGATATGTACTGTGGATAGCTGAATTGAGGTAGCAAGCTTGGATATAGGTCATTGATAGAGAGTATAATGGTTACAGGTGTAGGGATATGGATTGTGTGACAGGAAGTTGGAGATAGAGTGGAGTTCCAGAGTACAGCTTGATGTCCAGATAGATTGAGAGGTAGAAACCAAGGATGAGAATGGCATCAAGTGAAGGATTTGGTTATAATAATAAATGATTTGTGGTTGACCATGTCAAAGGCTTTGGAGACGTTGAAATTGCATGAAAATGATTTGGGCTTTGAATATGGGAAAGAAAGGGTGTTGGTACTGGTGAGGATGGCATTGGACCGTGTTGGGTGTGTCTGAGTTAGGTGTTGTGGGGGAGGAAGGAGAGGGCAGTGGTGGTACTGTGGTGGATTGTCCTAGAGAACCTGAGTGTAAGAAGGTGGTAGGGCAGAAGAAGGCCAGGGCAGTTGCTTGTGGAATGCTAGAGGGAATAATTAGAAAGTGAAGTAATGTGGGAGAATAATCCTCATTTTAGGACATATTGAATTCAAAGTTTAGGGACATATCCAATTTGATGGTTCTATTTATTAGGATTGAAATTGGGAAGGCTATTCAGGTTTGAAGCAATTGCAAGTATTCACAAGAGAATTTTTTCAGTTGAGAAGCTTTTGTTTATTTTAGAGGGGAAGAGAGAATAAGAGTTGTAGGGACAGGGGGGTTGAGTGAAAGTAGAGTGTGTTTGTGTAGGTGTGGGAAGTTTTGGGTTGAAGTTTTGAATTGTGTTTTTGGAAGTTGAGTTGAATGCTTTTGTGTTTGAAGGGATTAAAGAAGGAATTTTTTTTGTGTTTTGTGACATTTTGTGGGTTGTTTGTGGGTCAGGTTGGGTTGGGTACTTGCTGTTGGGAGTGATTTATGTTTGTTGTGGGTTATTTTAAGTAAGGTTTTTTTACAGAATGTTGAGGTTTTTTCGCTTTTTCTTAATTGCTTTCTCATTAGTTTTTTATCTCATTTTCTTTTAAGCGGTCTTTGTTCTTTCTGTTTGTTTTAAGTTGTTTGAGATTATTTCTGAGGTTGTATTTTTTTGGGCAGGTTTTTGTTTTTGATAGGTTTTGAGAGCCAGGGTAGGTTTTATTCTGAGAGGATGGGATGGTTTGAGGCATGGAAAGGATCTACATTAGAATTTAAAGGATATTCTAAATCTAGGTAAAGCAAAACGAATGTTTTTTTCAGTTTGTCAGTTCAATCAGTTCAGAAATAGCTTGCTTTGGATTGTTTTGTTTTTTTTGGACTAGATATGCTTGGTTTTGCTTAGGATTGTTGGTTTTGATGTTTTGATGATGTAATGTAGTGTGATCGCATATATGTATCAGGAGGTTCCCTGTTGGATAAAGATGGGGTTGGGTGTTGATGTAGTATCCAGTCTATGGTTTCCTTTTTTTATTTATTTTTTATTCTAGTGGGGGAGGTGATGGTCTGAGAGAATCCATAAAGGTTAATATGGCTAGTAGGTTGTTTGTTGTTACAAGATTGCCAATCAATGTTTACGTCACCTAGCATAACATAATTTTACTAATTTTATTGTCATAAGGAACATATTCATATGATATATCACCATATATATTGGTATATATATATATATATATATATATATATATATATATATATATATATATATATATAAAATCTTTGTTAAATTCAACTGCAAGGTGTTATAACGAAATATTTATTGCTAAGAATAATTTAACAGTTTTAATTATAACTGTAAGTTTTAAATTACATTAAATTTATGTGACTTGTATTATATATAATATATATATTTTATTTATATATAGGGTTAAGGTTTTTTTTCATTTTACTGACTTTGTTTGGTTTGTTTATTATAAGTTATATTATTTTATATGCTGATTGTTTTGATTTATTAAATTGGTAAATATATTATATTTTACTTTTAATTAATCAATTGTAAGTAGTCTGAAGAAGTTAAGTTGCTCCAACTGGGAGTAGGGCTTTAAACCAAAAATTAAAACCTGTGTTTCCTCAACTAGCTTCCAGTGGACGTTGTTTGCAGTTCTTTTTGAAAACCAGTTTGTCTTTATACTTTAGTTTGTTTTTGGGTGCTGCCTAGAGTCAAACCAAGGCATCCAGACTTGTAACTCAGTCACCTCAATTAGTAATCTTTATGGTACTGCTAATGGTGCATACAATATTATGCATTTTTTACTGTTTCATGATTTTCTAGTGTCTTCCATAAACTTAACTGCCTTAAACATGGTAATTAATATTCCTTCAGAAAAGGTAATGTAGTTTCTGAATACAAAAGACTTTAACTGCTATCTATTTGTAGTCCCTCCACTGAAGCCAAAAACTGCTGAAGTGCCCTTGCTAAGTCAACAAGCATCTACAACAAAATATGCTGGCTTTAACTGTAAAAGATTCATATAACAAGGTTTATAATTTAACTTATGCCTTCATTCTCTCACCTTTTGTCAGAAAATAAGAAAATGAAGGTTGTAAACCACACATATCATCCACTATGTGCCTAATGTAAACATTAGGATGAAGTATGTCTGTAAAGTGCGTTAAATAGCTCATCTTCCCTAGGCTGTAGACATTCTGGATGCAGGATTAAATGAGTTTATTACTAGAACCAGGAGACATGGTTGAATTTACTGATTTATAAAACTGATAATTATTTTTATGGTATGTAACACAGACCATTTACCAAAAATAGACCCTTCCCTGTTTTTTCAACTACCATCTCTCCCGGGGAGATCTATTTGTTTAAGTAATGCTGTTTTAGTTTAGGAAATAGTATTTGCTACTAGAAGTAACATTTTTATTTTTGTCTCTTAGGTTCATAGATTATTATTAGGGTAGCTTGCTTTGTGAGCCATTTTAAGCCCAGCTAATTACCCCCATTGTGAATCAAACCCTATACCATGTGCCTGGACACCTTAACCATTATGGCAAACTCCTACCTTCAGTCCCTGCTACAGGAGCTTGTATTGAGTTGGTAATTGATACCTGTTGCATATGACAAATGACTGGCAAGTTGTTAAGCTTTTTTTTGTTTTTTTTTGACAAATAACTAGGATCACTTTCTGCAATTTTTTCATCCCTCCAAACATATGAAACAGCCTGCACCCATGCAGATTTGAAGTGATTGTTTGTCTGCAGGGAGTGTTGCCTTTATTTGCTGGATTAGTTATGTTAAAGTTTCTTTTCTTGCTAGGTTTTACCTGTACTTTCATTTCTTCTTCATCTTCTCCTTCTGCCTGCTCTGTGTAATTCCATTTCTGTTTGTGTTGACTCTTAGTTTACTTAATCACCTCCATGGTTTGTGATACCTTTCCATGGCTAATGTTTGCTGTTACTTAATACTCACGCCATGTGGGACTTGGCTGTTTCCGTTAAACTTAGCACTCCCTTTTTCATTAGTTCAGTGCCCACCATTGGTATGTTTAACCTTTTATTTCTGAAATCCTTTTCCAGTATGTTCTAGAATTTCCCCCTAACACTGCTCACAACACTGTGGGCCACATATACCTCCTATCATGTCCTGTTATCACTGCTTAAGCACTGCTCATAAGCTGCTTCCCACCCTAAGGTGCACTCTGGATGCCATACTTCTCTGATGGCTTGTTAAAGCAGCTTAAGTCATTTATAGTCCCAAACTTGATATTCTATTTCAACCACTTTGTTTTTGTGAAGCTGTGCATTCCATGCATGCAGACTTTTTCTTTTCCCAATATCTGTACCCTCAGAATGTCTAACCATGAACCCACCAACTGTTTCTTACCTATTAACTTAATATACTCCTTCCTTTGGGTATTTACTGCTCTTATAGTACTCAGCCGTGGTTTTCTTCCAACTAAATTCCTATTCTACTTTCAGTCTGTCTTGCATGAGGCCTTCACCATTCTATGCTGCATCCATTTCATCCCCACTTTACTTTCATTTTTCAGCTTAATGTTGAAGTAAACCTTGCCAGATGTAGTAGGTATTTTACACTTTCCTATTCTCGTGATATACTAGTTCCCTGGTTATTAAATTACCATGCCTACTGTATTGCCCAGTTCCCTTCCAAGAATTTTATGCCTATTACAAATCTCTTTGGTCTATGATTGACCATGTATTTTATAATCATATATGTGTATGTATGGCTCACCACTGATGGATACACACTTTTCTAGTAGAAGCTTCATTAACAACAGAGATTGCTGTGGTACCTTATTTACACATTTTCCCTCATTCTGGCATTTATCTTCACTGATCCGTAGTCTAACAAGCAGTACAATTCATTTGATGTTGGTAGATCAGAAGGCTGAGAGTTGTATTCCCACACAAGCTGCGTTACTTAATTTTCCAGTACTGACACTGCAGTCCAACAGAAGAGCGTACAGCACTCTTGAGGTTCTATCCTTCAGATGAGACATTAATCTGGCACCCCAGCTGCACCCCAGTTCATGGTAGTTAAGTATGTATAGAAAACAAATTTACAAGAATGTTGTATTTACAACAAAGTTCAATATTTCAAAATTACAAAGAAAATGTAAGCAGATTCAGAAATATTTAACAAATGATCAAATTAAAACAGGAAAAAACAATCCTCTCTACTTTTTTAATAAAAACTAACATCTCCTTGTAAACATTTTTTCTTGAATATAAAGGCCTTAAATATTTCAACTATCTTGATAGAGAACACAAATCTCTATATATCCAGTAGGCTACAAACATCTCCAATGTGACCTGAGTTTCATTTTTCTAGTAATGAAAGGCCCAGTCCTATTTAACATCCTATGTCTTTGCAAAACAATGACTTTATAAACACCTGCACCAGGTAACTAAATCTGCACCAACAAATAAACAATACTCACAGGACAAATAGGTTCTTAATTTAACATATTTCCAGTCTAGGGAATAAGTTACCACTACATATTAATCAAAGTACTTTAACTAGATATGATGATATGACAGGTAGGCACAAATTTGCATGAGGGTCATCGTGCACAGCCCTGCTTGATTTGAAAGTTAAGTATTATTAAGTGCTTATAAAGGGAGGCACAAACAAAGGAGTATATGGCCCTTACTGTAAATAAAAATACTGCAGAAAGCATTCTATTGATTGTTGCAGTATGTGTGCCAGAAGCTGTTTCTAAACCCTATGTTGGATACATGGTCAGAGCTATTTGGAGAGAATGCAAAGTTTTAAAGAGAGAAAAAGACTGAGACAGAAAAAGGAAGGAAGAAAGAAAGAAAGAAAGAAAGAAAGAAAGAAAGAAAGAAAGAAAGAAAGAAAGAAAGAAAGAAAGAAAGAAAGAAAGAAAGAAAAGAAAAGATGCCATACTATGTTAGCCACAGCATGGATTACAGTATTCAAGAATCTTGGAGAAGAACGTTTGCTCTGGTTCTTGATATCACCTGTTACTAACATAATGATAAGAAGTATCATACTTCAGGAAGAGACAAGTGTGCAAATGAAATGCTTGTAAGATAATTAATAGAGCAGTGCACTGTGCTGCATGTGGCTTGTGGAAGCCAGGAAGTTGGTTGGGGTCTGTGTCAGTATGGCAACTTGGTTGATTAGGAAAAATATTGATGTCAGCAGGGTATAACACAATTTGCCTGGCAACAGAAAGGTGACACCTGAGGGACAGTATTATAAAGGAAGTGGTTTCATTGTCACTGTGTAAAATGGCATTCCAGACAGAATTTGGAACATTTTAAAGGTTTACTACATAATACAGCATGATAAAATATATTTGCTGAGTACCTGAGTTGTAAATATTGAAATATGACAAATGAATGATATTGCATTTAATCTGTTGACCTAAGGATAGTAGTTTGCACTAGTTTCATACAAAACTTGAATTTAGCAATTTCTTAAAGTCATTTTGTCATTTTGTGACAGTAGTTATTAGATCCAGAACAGAATTAGGTTTTGAATCCATTATACTGACTTTCTTTCTTTCTTCAATAAATATAATAATTTTTGCTTTTTCTGTTATTCACAAATTAGTTTAATAAAATGTAGTGTTGAGATCTAGACGCAAAAATATTTCAAAATCTCGTAGAGTTTTGATGTTCTATTTTATTACGTGAAAGACATTTCATTACTGGAAATTTCTAAGAATTCAGAAACCAGAATTACAAAAGTAGCAATATTTTCAGTCTTTTATATCTGTACTTTAATTTTTCATACATATAATACTTCACAACTTCATACAATAAACTTGATTTTGTACTGTGTTTCCAACGTCCTTCTTATGCTAAATGCATCAGTTGTTCTGTGTATATTCACTGAATATATATTGATGAAGTTTGGAACTAATAAACTGACAGCTCTCACATTTGTGTCATCATATATATAGTTCAGCAAACACTGTGTTGTCATTTTGGAAAATTTCACTAATGTAAACTAAACTGATAATTTAGAGCACACAAGGCTATTCACTAAAATGTTTTATCCTGTAGTATTGACTCAAAGAAAGTAGTTTAAACAGATAGTACTTTGAAAGAAAAACTTATGTTCTGTGAGTTTACCTGTTTAACATATAAAAATGTATAATCTGGTGATTTTGATTATATTAATATCTAAAATTTCTCAATAAAGTTTGCACATTTTTGGACATTCCCTGCATGATGGATAGCCAATGTGGGAGTGATGTCAATGACAAACAACTGTCCGCACTTGTATTAACTTCCATACACTTATTTAATATTTGTAAGATGTAATATTTATACTCACCAAAGTTAAACAGAAATGAAAGACAAATACTATACCTTCTAAAGATTAACTCACTGCAGGCACAAGCTGAGAGCACTTATAATATTGCTAATGTGAACTTGCATGTATTCATTCAGTACAGGTACTGATATAACATGCATATTCCAAATGAAATTATGAAATGTGATCTACCAGGCAAACAAATTACTAGCAAAAAAACGTAATAATCAATGTGCCAGAAAACAGCCACTAAAAACTGCACTAAGTAAATAAAAAAAACAGTACAAAATATCCAACCAGAACTGAAAAGTAATAATTAATAAATCATTCTTATTTCTTAATTTTCAGTGGCGATTGTATATTTCTTACTGGTTTTGTTTTTTATTTAATACTGAATGTATTGCTTATAGCACTGCAAATAATATTGCACTCTGCCTCACTAATTTTCTATGGCCATAAAACAATTGTGCTGCACATGACATAGCAGTATAGGGGGTGGGTTTGGCATAAAGGTTAAAGTATTTGTCTCATAGACACAACATACAGGGGTTGATTTTGATCTTGAGTTATTGGCTAGGCTTCAAATGGCTCTTCAGAAGAGTTAGCCTAGTATTCACCTATGAACTATCAAATTAAAGGTAATTTTACACTGCACACTTTTCATCTGGTTGGTGGGGTATAGTTCCCCATACTAAAGGGGTGCGTAAGCCACAAAAAAATAGGGAGGAGGCTGTAAATGCCCCTGGGGCAGATAGCCTAGTATGAACCTATGAACCTATGAACTACTACTGTGATGCCATTATCTTCATGTAGACTGTGCAGTTTTCATTTAGTTTACTACTGTGGTGGCCATTATCTCCATGTACATTGTGCACTTTTGTTTGGTTTACTACTGTGGTGCCATTATCTCCATGTACATTGTGCACTTTTGTTTGGTTTACTACTGTGGTGCCATTATCTCCATGTACATTGTGCACTTTTGTTTGGTTTACTACTGTGGTGCCATTATCTCCATGTACATTGTGCACTTTTGTTTGGTTTACTACTGTGGTGGCCATTATCTCCATGTACATTGTGCACTTTTGTTTGGTTTACTACTGTGGTGCCATTATCTCCATGTACATTGTGCACTTTTGTTTGGTTTACTACTGTGGTGGCCATTATCTCCATGGACATTGTGCACTTTTGTTTGGTTTACTACTGTTGTGGCCATTATCTCCATGTACATTGTGCACTTTTGTTTGGTTTACTAATGTGGTGTCATTATCTCCATGTACAGTGTGCAGGTTTCGTTTGGTTTACTACTGTGGTATGCACAGGTACAGTAGAGCCAGAACCCCATAATCAGATTACCAAGACTAGATTGCACTTTGTACTGACCATTTATAAAGAAGATAACACAGTCAATTACTTTTATAAGAATAACTGTACAAGACATGACACTACATACACAAAGAATCAAAAAGGACAGTCTGTAGTTATCAGTGTAACATACTTACAATATTATCTTAGCCATGATTATATTTATGTTTGTATTTTGTGCACCACTGTTTGCACAACTCTCAATATCTTAGCACAAGAATGAAAGACAAAGACAAAAATAAAGAAGCATAAAGACAAAATCAATTCATTACCTAGGTTAGTATGCTATCTGGTACTGTGATTTGGTATATAAATACAGATAAATTACTGGATGGTTTGCAAGCACAACAGGACCTTAAATAATGGCTATATTGTAATGTAGTACTATATAAGTAAGCAGGTTTAGTACTATAATTTTGTGATTATGAGTTATCTTCAGATGCTGGTCACACTCTATTTTGATGCATTCCATTGCAGAAGGATGAGGGACAGGGAATTAGACCAAAAAAAAAGTCCCTATGATCATGAGTATGATGCTGCATGCGGATTGTCTGCCTCATCTCCTCTCAGACAATGGGGAAAAGTATCAGATGGGGCCCAGGAGGTCACAGGTGACTCCTGATGTCTGAGATTGAGAAGAGGCACATGTGTCAGATTATGGTCTGTTCTATAGGGGCCAAAAATGTAACAAGATAGGGGCCAAAAAGTAGAAGGATGGGGATCCAAAAAACGTAGCTGTATATGGGCCAAAAAATGTAGCAGGATAGGAACCATACCTGTCAACTGTACAGATTTTTACAAAATGTCTAGATTTTTGCCTCATATTTTTGGTGTGTTCCTCCTAAAATCTGTACCTTCCTAGCAAATAGCTGAGGATTAAAGTCCTTAAATAACGACAAACATTTGAGTTTAAGACTCCACATCCTTCAGAAAATGCATTCTAATACAAAACCTATTATTTTACCAATTTTCTTAGTTTGTAAGACCAAAATTTAAAATCTGTCCCTATTTTTCCCCCCATCATTTTAGGCTCAAGATTTTTTTGCTCTAAGAGGTTGAGAGGTATTAGGGCCACCCTCTTTCGAGTAGCACTGGGAAGAACATTTGATCTTTTTTAAAGTTGCCCATGGGGTAGAGATGAAAAAAAAAACATGATCTTAAAAAATTGCTGCGGATGACAATCACTAATTATCAAGGAAAAAAGCAGAGGCATTTATTAACCATTACTATGGAAAGTGACTATGGAAAGTGACGCAAGATGAAAAGCTAAGTGCAAATACATAGGAGGAGTGACATAATATTAGACAGCAAACTCCAAAGGGGTCAGTGAGGGCCTACTAAGATGTGAACACAGTAAATAGTCTGTTGGTGGTCAGTTACAGTAATGTATACAGAATATTAAGCTGATGTTTTCTGTCCAGAACTGTGTCAGTGACCTATGCAACCAGCGACACATGAGCACGCTAGCTGAAATGGAGATCCACTGGGTGAGTTATTCCAAGTTATTTTCATAGTAAGCTGAAAAGTGAGCAGTCAAGGAGTAAAATCAGTTATTATCAATTGTAGGACTGTTTAACTTCACCTTCTGATGCCATACTAGGTAAAACAAATTGCATGCACATGACTTGTTAAAAAATGTATTCTGAAAGCAAGATGAGAGTGCTTACAGATCATTTCTTACTGCTAATCAGGGAATATATGGGTTCCACCACTGAATCAATCAGGCCATCAGGTGTGCGCCAACATCGTTATTCATGATCACAGAGAAAAGCCTTAGTAAAAACACCTGGAGTGCGCAAAAAATAAAGAAAACTTACAGAAATATATTGAGAGTAACAAGAAACCATTTTATAGATACATAAACTGTGGATGTAGTAAAGACATACAAACTGACAAATTGTATGTAGATTCTAAAGTGTATTCTCAAACACAACAGATTAAAGATATATTTACAAAATCTTATGCAAAACAGTTTGGCTCTACAAAGTGGGTGATAAGTTGTTGTAGTGACATCCAGGTAACCTCAAATACTGGAATCAAATTAGATTATATTGAAAAATAATTATGCAAACTGGAGCCAAACGTAGCACAGGGAGGACGGAATTAGTAATGACCTGAGAACATGTCAGCAAGAACTCCTAGTACCATTATATCAATTATGTACTAGATCATATAAATATGGGGAGATTCCACAAGGTTGGAGACATGCTTTTATTAAACCTGTCTTTAAGGGAAAGGGGAGTAGGACAAATCAAGAGTCATGTAGACACCTAGGTTAACTTTCACACTGTGGAAAAATAATGGAGAAGGTAATATTGGTAAGTTATTGTCAGAACTGGAAAGTTTGGGACTTGAAACCATATATCAGCAAACATATGATGAAAATAGAGTGCGTAGCTCGATGGGATTTGGATTTTCTGAGGTGCAGCATGTCCATTAATTCCGGGTTGGACATGGCTTTATACGTCAGGCACAGATCGCTTCTGAGCAGGTGGTATGCCACTGAGTAGAGCTGGAGTTTCTTTAACCGGGCAGCATATGGCATCTGTTTGAGCCCTTTGATCCTCTTGGTGAGGTACTTTTGGGGTCTTTCCAGTTGCTGCAGGTGTCTGGTAAGGTACATCCCAAAAGGGGCATTGTACTCAATTATGGGTCTGATGAGGGATGAGTAAAGAGGCACAATGACCTCCCCTGATCTAGATGTGAATCCCTTCATGATTAGGTGGGCTATATAAAATGTTTTTCTAACCACTTTGGCCACGTGGTTGTCAAATGAGAGATTGCTATCAACTTGGGTCCCCAGGTCCCTAATTACTTCTTCTGTACTTAATGGATTACCACCTATGTGGTAATTTGTGGGCACTTTGTTTTGCCAAAGGGGATGACTATACACTTTTTGGTGTTTAGCTTGAGGCCATGGCTCTGGCACCAGTTGTCTGTTTCTATGAGGCCTTTTGGAGGATGCTTGTGTCAGCTGGAGAGTCGATTATGGCACCCAGTTTGCAGTCATCTGCGAACTTGGTCAGCCACAGTCCTTCTGTGTTGGCCTGTACCTCCGAGAAATATATACCGAACAAGAGAGGTCCCAGGACTGAGCCTTGTGGGATGCCACTTGTAACTGGTTTGGAGTCTGACATGGCTCCAGCAATTCTAACCATGTGGGTTCTGTCCTTGAGCCAGTTTGCAACCTATCTAGTGATACAGGGGTTTATATTTAAGCTGGTGAGCTTATCTATAATGCCTGAGTGGGTATTGTATCGAAGGCTTTTGTGAGGTCCAGGTAGGCTGTGTGGACCACCTTCCCTCGTCAATGGCCTTGGTGACTGTTTCAAAGAAATCAACCAGGTTTAAGAGGCAGGATCTGCCCTTAACAAAGCCGAACTGGGTAGGATCCAGTGTCTGTAGGTCCCCAATATCTTTATTTATGAGGTCCATGATGATCCTTTCCATAGCTTTGCAGACCAAGCTAGTCAGGCTTATGGGGCGATAGTTTCCAGGATCCATTGAGGCACCACCTTTGTGGAGAGGGACCACTGTTGCTGTACGCCACTCTTTGGGTACATATCCTGTAGTAAGGCTGCGATTGAACAGTAGTTTTATGTTTGGGTTTAGCTCTTTTTGGAGTTCATGTAGGACGCAGCCCGGGATACCCTCTGGTCCCATTGATGCTGTGTTTTTTGCTTTGGAGAGGGTAGTTCTTACCTGAGCATCTGAGATGTCAGGGGGGCAGCACTCTGCTGGAATAGATATTTGCCCTTTTGGTGGGGAGGGGGGGGAGTTTGTGCTGAACCTGTCAGCTAGGATGTTGGCAATGTCTGTGGGTTCGGTGTATTTTTTGTCATTTTAGACTAATTCTGAGCATATCTGGGAATTCCCACCCAGGTTCCTAACATAACTAAAGAAAGCCTTGTGATTATCCTTAGTGTCCTGTGCAATTTTTCTCTCGAAGCTGGCCTTAGACAATTTTATGAGTGCCCGTAGTTTTTGCTAATACTGATCAGAGATGCCTTCCCTTTTGGGGATTTTGCTCTATCATGTAGTAGCTTCCTCCTTCTATTGTATAGTTTGTTTATGGCTGGGGTCCACCAGACAGGACATCTGCCTTTGGAGGATTGGGTCTTGGTTTTATTTGGGATTGCATGATTCATGCATTCCTGAAGGTGTTCATAGAATGCATTTATAAAGGATTCTGCGGTCTGGGCCGTATTTTCCACAGGCCCGGGGGCTTTGAAGGATTCCACCTCAGTTTTGAGGAGTGTGAAATTTGCTTTAGAGAAGTTTTTCACTGTGGTTTTCTGGGCAGGGGGTGGAGTCGGGATGTGAATGTCCAGTGAGATTAGTTTATGGTCTGATGTTACCAGTGAGGGATACACTTCTGGTCTGGAGCATAGAGTAACCATGTTGGTGATGATCAGGTCCAGTATGTTTTCCCCTCTTGTGGGAGTGGTAACAAGTTGTTCCATAGCATTTGAGTTTATAAATTCTAGGAACCTTTGGGCTAGGGTGTTGGAGCTAGAGTAATGCTCCCAGTCTATGTTTGGGTAGTTGAAGTCACCCAATATAATGGTGTTTGGAGAGACCTTCATATTTTCCAGTGTTCTCAGGAAGGCCGA
Organism: Protopterus annectens; assembly: GCF_019279795.1. Taxonomy (NCBI): domain Eukaryota; kingdom Metazoa; phylum Chordata; order Ceratodontiformes; family Protopteridae; genus Protopterus; species Protopterus annectens. Next base: position 1,730,514,508 of record NC_056725.1, read on the forward strand.
GTGGGGTTCCTGGGTTTGGGAGGGTGGTCTGTAGCAGGCTATAAACTGAAAGGCAGTTTTACCCACTGTTAGTTGCACATGGATAGTCTCTGATGCTTCGTGCTGTGCCACCAACCTGGAGGTGTGGGTATCTTTGATGAATATTGATACTCCCCCTCCTTTTGTGGTTCGGTCCAAGTTTTGGGGCAAAAAGCATGGTATGAGGTATAACCTGGTAGTGCTGGGGTGCTCTCAGGAGCCTTGAACTAGGTTTCTGTTACTGCACAGATATCAATGTTCTCCATGCTAAGGAGAGTTTCGAGTGCATGCATCTTGAGGTTTAGACTTCTGGCATTGAGTAGTATTACTCTTAGTTTCTTATCCCTTGTGATACCTATGGAGATGGGTTTGTCTTTTGAGCCTTGCCTAAAAAAGGCACTATGGGGGTAGCAAGAGCCTTTGCCAATATTCGAAAGTCCAGGGGTGACAGGTGCAAGCTGTCCCTAGCGAAGCATCGTGGCTTGTCGAGCATGTCATCCCAGGCTGACAGGCATTGGATCCCCTTTGAATGACACCAATACTTAAGCCAGTTGTTGAAATTGATCATCTTGTCTTCATATTGTGGCATCATTCTTGGTGAGGGTAAGATGCTACTCAAGGTCAGGGTCATACCAGCCTGGGCTACATGCTCAGAGAGCTCCTCTATGTCTCTTTTCATGTAGTCCAGGGAGGTACGTCTCAGGTCATTCACACCAGCATGGACAATGACTGAGTCATATTTGTACATGCCTTGGAGTGACCTGAGTGTTTGTGTTATGTGGCGGATCCTAGCACCCAACAGGCAGCTCACCGTGACCTTCTCCTTCTTCAGCCTGGTGAGCAGGGCATCAGTGTGCCTGACGATAGAGTCACCTATTACAAGTGTATCAGGTGTGTTGTTTAGCCTTAAGGGCTGTGACTGTTCGGCACACTGGCTTTGTGAGCTATGTGTTGCACATGTTTTGTTTTGGGGTAGCGGTTGCTTGGGTGCCTGCTTTGGAGGTCTCTGCTGCTTAGGCAGATTTTTATTTAGAGCCTCCTGGTATGTTTTTGTGTGTTTATGTGTTTAGTTTGCTGTCGTGGTAGGTCTATGTGAGACTGGAATTGTAGTGAGTGTGGTTTCCTTCTCCTCCTGACTGGTTTCGCCAGTACTGAGTTGAGAGAGCTTAGCCTCCAGTATGGCTATATGGTTGCATCTCTCACATGTGTTGGAATTTGTTGGGAGGAGGAGAGGGTTGTCTGTGTACATGAGGCAGTTGTAACATTGCCTCAAGATTCCCAGATTCACCAGCTGGACTGGAGAGGAGATTGACAACTGACCTTTGGACATGCTAGAATAGTATTGGGAATTCCTTTATAATTGAAAAAAAGGGCCAATGGGGAACGAGGTACTCAAGGGGAGTTTGTGAGGGTGTAGTGCTTTTAATATTTTAGTGCTGACTTATATAATTGCTTTAGTGAGCAAGTGCCAGGTAACTTAAATGCAATGTGTTACAGGTAACTTAAATGCAAAACGACAAACAGTAACTTTCTTTCAAGTGAAACAAGGAAATAAGTACAGTAAGCAATGCAGATATCACCAAACAACAAGCATACAAATAAAGCTAGATTCAGCAGGCCTGGATCTAGTCTATGCTACAGCAAACAAGGTGTACCAATTTCAGTAAGAAACAGTTCAAATATGCAGGCACTATAAGCCTTTAACCAGAAATTCCCAGCTCAGAAGGGCAGAGTCCAGCCTCTCCTCCCACAAGAGTGCAGACCACGGACCTTCTTAATGTAAAATAACTGGCCTGAAGCCCAAGTGCTTAAACCAGAACTAATACACTTTTAGAATAACAGACACTGAGCCCTCAATCAGCAGTTCCCAACTTAGAAGGATGTAAGCTACCTGTCCTGCCACCACAGTGCAGGCCACAAACCTTCCTAATGTAAAACAACTGGTCTGAAGCCCAAGTGCTTAATCCAAAAGACTTAGAATGATAGCTACACTTTAATCAAGTTACTACCAAGCAGTAATAAATACAATTGAATACTTTAAAGAATGCCTGGATTAGTGCTCAAGTTATACAAACAAAGCTAGATTCAGCAGGCCTGGATCTAGTCTATACTACAGCAAACAAGGTGTACCAATTTCAGTAAGAAGCAGTTCAAATATGCAGGCACTATAAGCCTTTAACCAGAAATTTCCAGCTCAGAAGGGCAGAGTCCAGCCTCTCCTCCCACAAGAGTGCAGACCACGAACCATTTTCATGTAAAATAACTGGCCTGAAGCCCAAGTGCTTAAACCAGAATTAATACACTTGTAGAATAACAGACAATGAGCCCTCAATCAACAGTTTCCAACTTAGAAGGATGTAAGCCACCCGTCCTGCCACCACAGTGCAGACCACAAACCTTCCCAATGAAAAACAACCGGTCTGAAGCCCAAGTGCTCAAACTAAAAGGTTAGAATGAGTTACACCAAGCAGTAATAAATACAACTGAGTACTTTTAAGATGACACAAAAGCAAAATAAAGTAGGAAGAAACACAAATACAGTAAAAGCAGATAATTTTTTTTTTTTTTGAGTGAGCAAATGAGATGGGCCCAGGAGTTACAGGACAGAAACAAGTGCAAATGCAGGCCTTCAAATCAGAAAGTTGAGAGAGATGGAAGACCGCCCAAACGGCCAATAACTACAACATCTGGGCCAGAACCACTCCTTATGTGGTAGACAGGTTACCTAGTGCTTACCAATCCCACTGATAAGCTAGAAGGCTTCCCTCCAACACAGAAAGGTTTGGGGGCTCAGAAGCTTACAAATAGTCCTGGATACAGCAAATCTGTATCTGGAACACTAATTACAGGAAAGGTAGGAAACAGGCTTACAATTTTTTATTTATTTATTTATTTATTTATTTTCAGAAAAGTAGCAAAAACAGTAGTAAAAACAATTCACATGCAGTGCAAGCTGGCACACTTGAGTATGTAGCAATATTAGTCCATACACAGTTTGAAAAAATGTAATTAAATTAAAAAGGACTAAAAGCAGGTGCAGAAAGGGTTTATTAGGTAGAATGCAGTAAAGAGATGGGACTGGGGGAGTGTCCTAGATCAAATCTACAGTGGGGCGGGCACTGCAAAAGCCACCAAATTTAAACTACAACCAAGAACAAGGGGGCGGGGTTCAACAGAGATGTGAGGAATCAGAGTGCAAATTATAAAACCAAAAACATATATACTGATCTTTGTATATTTGCAGAACACTAAGACAACAGATATCTAAGCAACAATTTAGCTCTATAATACAGAATAATACAGAAAAATATACTCAGCTCTATATATTTGCAGATAGTCTTGTAAGGCTGTCTCAACACACAGGTTCCACTTTAAATGCAGACTGCTGCTATTAACAGTTCAAATTAAGGGAACCTTGAGTTAACAACACACAAGCAATAGAAACCAAAATGGGGGGAGTTTCAAAAGAGATGTGAGGAATCAGAGTGCAAATTATAAAACCAAAAAAATATACCGATCTCTGTATATTTGCAGAACACTAAGACAACAGATATCTAAGCAACAATTTAGCTCTATAATACAGAATAATACAGAAAAATATACTCAGCTCTATATATTTGCAGATAGTCTTGTAAGGCTGTCTCTCAACACACAGGTTCCACTTTAAATGCAGACTGCTGCTATTAACAGTTCAAATTAAGGGAACATTGAGTTATGTGTGTGTGTGTGTGTGTGTGTGTGTGTGTGTGTGTGTGTGTGTGTGTGTGTGTGTGTGTGTGTGTGTGTGTGTGTGTGTTTATATGTAAAGTATGTATATGTAGCCCCAGTGCTGTTTGAGTATCATCCTTAATAGTTAAGATAAGGACTCACACTAATGGCATATTTAAGCAGTGCCATATGAAGAGCAGGGCTGATGGGACTGTAGCAGTGGACACTGGGTAGTAAATGGCACTGACAGAGGAATGGGGACAGAGAATGGAGGTGGTTGGTGAGGCTGTTGGCTGGATGAGGCCATGGAGCACATAAAGGGTATGTCATCCCATGCACCATAGGTCCTTGCTGCAGCTCTGTTCTTCCCACATCTACTGCTGATGAACTGCTGCTGTTTATGATAGCAGAAGATGTTGCATGTACCTCTGCTGTTCTTGTAATTAGGTGAGCTGCTGATGTAGAAAGTCATCTACACCAAAGGAGACTGCATGAAGTGTGAATTTGGTGCTGCCTTAAAGAAATTCTAAGTGAATTTAACTTCTTAGTTGATCTTGTGGCTGCCACTTGCATTGTTTAATTCTATTTTTTTGTAAGTCATGTGTTTGTTTATTTGCCTGTATTGATTGATTTTATCCCCGAAAATATTAACAGCATATGTTTAAGAAACTCAGGTATTTCCCTACTCCATTTTATACTGGTGATGTATTTTGGCTAATTAATTACTGGATCTTGAAAGTGCCTTTGCAGATGAAAATGATATAAAATGTATGCTGCAACTGGTCAGCTTAGTATGTACTTGTATTCAATTAATCTGATTAGTCAGTAGTCATGTTCTGACATGTGAGGGAAATAATGCATGAAATCTTCTTTTCAGGAAGAGCACACAACACTTGTAATTGTCTTCATTGGCATACTTGGCTCAGGGCCTTTATTTTTTAATGTGTGCAAAGTTTTAAATGTACCTTTGTAAATCGCTGGCATTTAATATCACACCCTGTACATTACTCTTGTGCTTGTATTATATGAGAAATCCCCTACTTCCATGTGGAAGAATGAATATCTTTTCTCCATCTGTTCCTAAGTATGCAATAAGATCTGATACCATTTCGTGCAGAGATGTCTTTTATTTGTGGTGTGTAGTAACATTCAGGTTGACTGTATAAGCTTGATTTTTATGTCAGAGAAATTGTCTTTTAAGTGAAAGGTCCATCTGTTCAAGTAATCCGCAGCCTACCCTGGAGAGAGAGTGAAACTGATGGCCTGTTTACAAGTTATTACAGCAAGGACACCAAACTGCACATCCTAGGCCCTCACCATGCCGCATCATTATTTCCCTGTGCACCTTTAAGAGAGCTAAAACCTGTGGTCACTGCAATTGCCCTCTGTTCACATTTTAACTAAGGCCTGGGTTTGCAGAAACTATTTTGCTTTATTGGAAACTCTTTTTCTAGGGAGAGATGTGCTTTCTGTTTTCATTATAAAAACTTGTCAGTATTAATCATTGGAAGCAATAAACCTGCAAATTATTCTTTGCAAAGAGCACATCTATACTTCACATATATTGTCCTTGGTATAATTTTGTTTACTGAACACATTGCAGTTTTAAATTGTATTTGTAGTATAAATGTTCATATTCAAGAAACTTGATGGGCAGTTAGAAAAACAATTAATGATGAAATTATGCAATGATATCATTATGTCTGCATTAGCCACAGCAAATTACTATACTCATTATTGCTATTATTATTATCATAATCATCATCATAGTCGTCACCATCATCATCTTCGTTATCAACATCATTTTTACTATCATTATCATCAGAAATGAAACATTGTATGACAGAAATAAGGCACTCCAGGGCTGAGTATTAATGTGTAATAAATGTATTTTAATGGAGGTTAAAACAGCTTATCTGTACCTCAGGACTTACATTACTGCACAATAACAACAAATATAGATCCATTTAGCAAATAAACACCATCTGGATTAAAACAGACATTAGTACTGCCACTACCAAAATGTGCTTAGAAACAGCCAGTTGCTAAATTCTTTCATATCTACAGGACTCAACAGTATACATATTAGGTTTTCAAACCTTCTTTGTTTCACTCACTTGTAACCTTAATAAACCTGCCAGGCACAAGTCAGTCTCACAGAGAGTATAAATGTTCACACGGGGAATCAAACCCAGACCCCCCAAAATGAAGCTTAGTACCTTATAGCTGAAATCCCTTGTGTTAAACTACCAGACCATTTCCATGCCTAGTGAAAAAGAACTGAGTTTAGGAGCAGAAAGGAATGTTTCTGCTGTAAGGTTAGACATGTTACTAAAATGAGTTGACAAGTGGAGTTCAGAGCTGAGAGAAATATGGCTTCTGTCTTACATACCACAGCAATCACATGTAACTAAACTATTCACAATTATATTTGCATATCTGTCAACTAGTCCATGATCTTCAGCAACGTCCCTTATTCCAGCTTAAAATGATGATATATCCCTCCAAAAATATGGAGTCACAATGTCAGGAGTTTAAATAAAAAACTGCACTCCCTGAAAGCACTCCTTACCCTGGAGAATGCAGAGAGCTATACAATCACGGAAACTTGGTTCAGAACCATGGAAAGCACCACAGTTATCAAAGGCTACAATGCCTTATATACATTTTGATCCCCCTCAGCTCAGGATAAAACAAACGGAGGAGGTGTCTCAGTGTTTATAAAGGACAAGTACACTGTTAGACTAGTCCAATAACAGGAATCTCTTCAGCTGATCCATGCCCAACTTACCATAGGTGTGGCCCCCTATCATAGCCTTGATAGCTACAGATCCCCTAACATGAGTCTGGAAAACTATATCTGCTACCTAAACCTACTGGAATCTCTTACCATTCAGCCTAACACCATACCTATGCGTACTTCAGTTACCTATCCATAAACTGGGAGACTTATATGACCTGTTATTTGCTTGCTCAGAGGTTTTTGGACTTCATCAACACAAACACCCTTGAGCAACTAGTTAGCTCCCCAACTAGAGGTACAAATATCTTAGACCTGGTACTCACAAACATGGAGGGATGCTGCTCCTTCCCATGTATTAACTCCTCCCTGGTAAGATCTGGCCACAAAATAATTTCCTTTAGTATTAAAACTAACCTAGCACACCCAATAAACTTTCTAAGAACTTTGCTAAGGCCAATTACCTCAAACTGAGAGACAGCTTATTAAACATTCAAACCCCTCACAACCTGGATGACATTGAGGCCTAGTCTGAGCTGTACACAAAAGTACTATGCAACTACATTCATACCTGCATAGAAGAGGCAGCACCTGTCCAAGTCAAACCTATCATTACTGGCAAAAATAAAACGCCTTGGTGGACCCTTAGCATAAATAGGCTATTCAACAAAAGGAAAAGAAATCCTCTCCAAAGCCAAGAAGGAACAGACAAAACAGTGCAGAAAGACATTCACCAGTCTAAACAAACAAATCAGAGAACTGACTAAATCTGCCAAAGCAAGCTACAAGGCAAAGGTAGCCTCCCAGGTGAAAGATAACATATGGCTTTTTTTAATTATGTACATAATCTCAGGGGGAAACACTCAGCAATATGCCAAGTTAATCGTGAACAGCAAAACTTACACCCAGCCTGAAACTATAGCAAACCTGCTGGCTGACAAGTTCAGTTCAAATTCTCCCCCAGTCACCTCCTAACACACCCAAAGAAATGCCCACAGCCACCCTCTACCAGTCATTATGAGGGAACAGGTCCTTAATGTGCTCACTGAAGCCAAAAAACACAGTCTCCATGGGTCCCAACAAGATTCCAGGATGCTTCTTAAATAGACTGCAACAGTCATTGCTCTACACAAGGGGGGATATTAATTGACCCTGGGAACTACAGACCCATAAGCTTGACCAATCTTATCTGCAATGCCATGGATAGAAGTATCATGGACCTGATCAAAACTGACTTAGAAAATCTCCAAACACTGGACCAGACCCAAGTTGGCTTTGTCAAAGGGAGATCTTGCCTACTCAATTTGTTGTACTTTGAGAAAGTCACCAGAGCCATGGATGAGGGTAAAATGCTACACACCACTTAGCTAGATCTGGCCAAAGCTTTCAATACAATCTGCTACTGGGGGATCATAGATAAACTGACTGAGTTAGACATAAACACCTACATAATCAGATGGATAGCAACTCGCTCACTGACACAAGTTGTCAGAATAGATGAATCCACTTCCAATAAGAAACCTGTTGCTAGCAGTGTCCCACAGGGCTCAGTGTTGAGACCGCTCCTGTTTGGTATATACTTCTCTGAAGTGAAGGCCAATGTTGGGGGCCTCACGCTCACCAAGTTCATTGACAACTCTAAATTAGGAGCAATCATTGAATCCCCACTACAAACAGGCCTAAAATTGACCCTATTTGTTTCTTTTTTTTTTTTTTTTTAACCTAATTAAATGGCAATTGGCTGATGAACATTGAATACTTCAGATTCAGGAAGATAACAAAGTTTTTTTCTGTGCCTGCTGAAAATCAATCCCCTTTTGAGACCATGCCCATTTGTCTCCCTACACTAGGGTGAGAGCTAGTTACAGTATAGCTGTCATTGATTTTTATTTTTCTGGTCCTAACCCCTCCCCTGACTGTTGACATGTATGGTCACTGAAGCAAAGGTTCACTTTGACCTTCTCTTTGTGTGCAGACCTTCCTGCACATGTGCCATGAAAGCTGCTGTATGCACCTTGGGAGCACAAAGTGCAAGTCTCTGGCCATACTCTGCCTGCCATGTACCTCTCAAACAATAGGTGGCAGCACAGCAGCAGATAGAACTGCCTTCCAGCCTCCAGAGTAGGTAATCTGTCACTGTCTCTTTACTTCCTCGTCTGTTTTAGTGCACATGCTGTTAGTCAGATCCCAGGTCATCTGGATCATCACTTTTTTATCCTTCTGTTTCATGGAGCTAGCAAGAGTGTTTTTTGACATAAAGTGTACCATATACTACAAGGAATGGTGTTTTTGAATTCCTAACAAAAAGATGTCAGCATATATTGCAACTATCTGCACAGATTCAGTAATATTTTGGACCAAATATTATTCCATCTTAGACATACTGCTAAATTTTAGAAACATTTTTTTCTCTGAATAATGTCATGGTGATGTGTGCTTCAAGATTCTTTTTAGCTACAATTTGGAAGCTTTAAATTCACAAGGAGATAAAAATGTTTTTTCTAAAGTAGCTCTGATGCCCTTACAAAAAGCAAAAAATAACTGGTGTAACAAAGGGCAGCTGCATGAATGAGCCCCCTGTTGTCTTCAAAAGAGGAAAGCTAAAACATTTATGTTCAAATGAATGTGCCAGTACAAGCCACAGATGATGTCTGTAATTGCTACATTGTTGACCCATTTTTAGGGAACTAAAGCACTTCTTCGTGTGGCCAGGCTGTTTTATGGTGATTTAATCCATCTGTTACCTTTCATCATCCCCAGCCAGTTTAAGCTATGTGTTCACACACCTTTTACTGGATTTGATAGCATCAGTAGGAGGCATTTGGCTGGACCAGTGCCAACATCAGGACTAGGAGGAAAAATTGAATTTATTTTTTCTTACAAAAAAGTGGAACAAACAATGGTGTCAGATTTGTTCAGAAGGTCTAATTGCTGCATATGTCTTCTTCAGCTGGAGATTCAGTTTTGCTATCAAATATAGATATTTACCATATCTTATTTCTAAAGTCCTACCTGTTACACATTGACTGTACAGTTTTAGAAAGCTGCTTCTAGGAAATGCTCATGTTCTGCTAACATATGATTTATTTCTTTTCTTTCACACTCCCATATGATTGCAGTCACATTACATATTATCATTCTTAAACAGACAAGTTGACACAAACCTGGTATGTTAGCCTTGAGTCAAGTTCTTGTCTGAAAATGCATGCCGGACACCATTTCAAAATCTATATTCTAAGGAACAATTACTATATTTTCAGGAGAGGATTTCAATGTAAGATCTGATCTAGAACCCTGTTCAGTTAAGCGTGCATCTGTGCTTCACATTGACATGAGTCACTAATGGGCATACCATGACACAGGTGGCTGTTTACAAGTGTGTGCTCAGTCACGTGATGCAGAGTTCCCTTTGAGAACAGCATGGTGTACTGTATACACAGGAATGTAGATTGCACATGGAAAAAGTGGTATTTTCTGCATCGGGTGTCTGAGCTGCTCATTTTATAACTGATGCATAATACACAAGAACATAGTAAAGAACCACTCTATTATCATCAAATGAGGATGGGATGCAATGAAGCCATGTGTTACATAATGCCCTGAGCCAGCACCAGATGGCACACACATCAGCATAGTGAAGTATGCATTGGCAAGGCAGAATGCACAGTATGTGATTATAGTTCAGCCACTGACACCAATGCCAGCGAGTAGCTCCAAACTGCAATGCATGTTACTGGAGTCAGTTTTCTGGTACAGAGGCTCAGGAAGCATGAGGAGCTCAGAGTATGAAAATGGACAAACATCACTGGTACGTTGGGCAGCATGAGATGGATCAAGTGATTGATGGCCTGTGTCCTTCCCTGTAGATATGGGAGGTGCTAACCCCTGGATATCCACCCATGTTACCCACAGCCAGCTCCTTCACAGTGTGCAGATGGAGGATAGTCAGCTACTGCTCAACAAGGTTTTGTGCTTTATGGGCTTTATTTGACTCATTGTTTGTCAAAGCAAAAGCCTCCTACATTACTACTCCAACTATAGCCTTTGAGATTGCATGTTGTGTTCTTTCCACTCCTTTTATTTTCTTCTTAGGGAGGAAAGGTTTCATTCTCTTGGAGTACTATACACTTTGAAAGCTATTCCTAGCACTCCCTGTTGGGATGAAACATACATTTTATATGATTCATTTCTACAGAGGTGGCAGCTGGTTCTGGTGCCCCTCTCCTTACTCTGTAGTCATAAATTTAGTAACTATATCCAGTCACTCAGACTGTAGAAATATGTAGCCTTTGTCATGATATGACTGGCACCTTATCCATTTACTTCTGTTGTGGGAGACTGTATCTTTACTACTGCTGTTATATGCTGGGGACTGCATGTCTCTCATGTTATATAACAGGTACCTCTTTCACCTGTCTACCCAATAATGCATCTTCTGACTTGCCCTCTGGTTTTATTTTTATTCATAATATGAGGGCACCCTCTCAACAAAGATTTTGAAATCTTTTGTGAGGGTTGCAAAGCAAGATTTTTACAAATATTATTAATATAATTTGTTTATAGAATGTTGTTTTAATTGTATAAGGTGATTGACAAAAGCATGTGCCCACCCCCACCAGGATGACATGATAACACCTACTCGTTCATAGTTTCATAGGTTCATAGGTGGTTACTAGGCTAACAAACACAAGAGCCTAGCTATGCATCCTAAATCTCTGACAAGTTCTGGTACACTAGATATGTGTAATTAGAGGATTGGGAGATTCAACATTTACAAGCAGGGGACTGGGAGATGAACAGTTTACAGGCTGCCTATGTCCATTAGAGATGTAGGTGCCAAACCAGAAATGAATTTCCTGTTCCCCATCCAGTTATCCAAGTTACACTTGAATTGGGTTAGGGAGGAACTCTGTTTCACATGGATGGGAATCCTGTTACAGAGAAGGGGTAGTCTCTGGGATGCATATCTGTCTCTCCAGCAGGTCATATTTATATCACAAGCAAAGTTTAAGTCTTTAAAACAGGTAATTGTGGTCCTGTTTGTTTTGCAGATATGCAGGAGGTCCATCACAGTGGGGTTTGACAATGTCCTGTATGCCAGGCATAGATCTCCCATAAAAAGCCTGTAGCAGACAGAATACAGGGATAAGGCCTTGAGGTGGTCTGCAGAGGACATTTTACTTATGCCCTGTATTCTTTTAGTGAGGAACCTCTGTGGATGTTTCATCTGTTGGATATGCCTGGTTAGGTACATACCAAAGGGGGCATTGTACTCAATGATAGGTCTGATGAATGCCGAATGCAGTGGAACAATGACTTCCTTGGACTTAGGTGTCGTACATTTGTTTATAAGTTTGCAACATAGAATGGTTTCCTCACTACTGTGGACACATGATGGTCAAAGGCTAAATTAATATCTATGTGTGCCCCTAAGTCCCTGTCTACTGGTTCAGCTCTAAGGGGTATGTTGTCAATATGATAGTTACCAGGGGTGGATGACTTCCCAAAGGATACTGTTCTGTATTTCTTGGCATTTAGTTTTAGTCAATGGCTTTGACACCAGTTGTTTGTCTATATCAGCCCTTTCTTGAGAGTATTTGTGTTCATGGGGATTCTATAACTCCTCCTAATTTGCAGTCATCTGCAAATTTAGTCAACGAGAGGCCATTGGCAATGGCCTTGGCCTCAGAGAAGTAAATGCCAAAAAGGAACAGTCGAAGGACTGTATATTTCCACATCAAGTGATGCAAATAAAGGAAGGAAGTTTGCTTGGCAGAGTAATTTACAGCTGTAGGGTAATTTATGATTTTAGGATAGTTACTTCACCTTTGAGAGGGTAAATGAAAATGATATTCATGCTGAATGGACACACACACATTAAAAATATAGTAACGCCATACTTTATACCCTGTGAAATATTATTTGTGGCTAATGCAAGATCAGTGGATCTGGGAGCAATTCTAAGTCAAATGTATGTTGAAACACATAGAGTAATGGCTAAACCAGCAGGTCACAGACAGATACAGAAAAAAAGATTTTCTCATGCAGAAAAGAGGCTATTCCTATAGATTAAGACTGTTACCATTTCCCATATTTTTATTTAAGAAACAGCTTAAACCAATAATTGATTACAATCCACTTGAAACCATTTTAAATAACCTCATGTTAAAACTACCTCTCAGAAGTGAAATGATTAAAGTAGCTAATTAAAATATCCATAAAATAGCACTCTGTCTCCAAAACAGATGAAGGATTATTTCAATTAAAGTATTATATGCAAGTCGTTTTATGATATAAAGAGGTAGATGATAACATATACTAAACAAAACATAATAAAACAAAACATGATTTATTTATTTATTATTTATTTATTTATTGCAGTTTGATGACCATGGAAGTCCACTTGGCCAAGAAGAGCCCATTTTCAGTAGAGGCCTGGGGAGAAAAGCTCCATAGGCGATACAACACAGTATATGAGTTCTTAGAGAATTATATAGACAATATAATCATGAATATCAAGTAATGTATATACAATATTGATAAAATAATGCAAAGTAGTAAAGCATGAAGTACAAAGTATGAAAGGAATTATGTCTGAATACAGAGTAGCTTGAGTGGCAGTGGAGCAGAGCAAAATACATGTTCAGGCTGTAGCACTTTAACATTTGGAGACAGGTTGTAGCACTTTAACATTTGGAGAATAAGACCTTTTTTTTAATGTAACTTACAGAAGTAAATGGAAGTAAAGGAAGATGTAGCAGAAGATAAGGAGGCCTAGTAGAAGGTTTGGAGAGGAGCTAAAGGTTTAGTTGAGTGTAAGATTGCTAGGTGGAGAGAAGATGGGGGCTGCTGAAATGAACGGTAGTGGGGGGACTCAAGTAGGAGATGAACAGGAACATATCCAATTTGATGACAGCTAGGAGTGTAGTAGGGATTTGAAGCTGGTGTGGTTTGGGGTATTACGGAAGGATGGGGGGAGTTCCATAGTTTGGCTATGGAGTAAGGGAGCACAAAATTGTCCAGGGGGTCAGAAAGGTTTGTGAATATGTAAGAGATTTTGATTTTCTGATCGGAGTGAGAAGTTGGGTATGTAGGTGGACAGAGCAGGGCAGCTGGATGGCTTGAACACAAGTTTATGAGCAGTGGTGAGCTGTAGAAAGTTCAGGTAATTAGGAAGTTCTAACCGCCATAGAGAATGGAGGGAGAAGCAATGATGGAAAGAGTTTTTGGAGTTGGTGGCGAATTTG